>NW_025372167.1:0-2339 GCF_016433145.1 Gracilinanus agilis | reverse complement strand
TCTCTCTCTCTCTCTCTGTCTTCCCACTCCCCCAGTTTCTCTCCATTTCTCTCTCTGTGTCTTTCTGTGTCTCTGTCTGTCTGTCTCTCTCCCTATCTGTCTCTCTCTGCCTCTCTGCGTTTCTCTCTTAATCCTTCAATCTGGATGGATACTAAGTATCAGCTCCAAGGCAGAAGAGCAAAGTGGTAAGGGGCTAGGCAATGGGGGTCTTGCCCAGGGTCACACAGCTAGGAATCATCTGAGGCTGAATTTGAACCCTGGTCCTCCCAACTCCAGGCCTGCCATTCTTTCCACTGTGCAGCCCAGTCCTCCTTAATACTGATAAATGGGAAGGGCTGACTTTGCCCCCACATCTCCTGCCAAGGAGAGAGAGGGAATCAGTCAAAGGAAACTTGAATTTGGGAAAATCCAGCCAGCTCCCTCCCTAACCAGGTGGCAGCCTCTCCCTCCCTGCTAGCTAAGCTGGCCAGTTCCCATGACCCTCCCCTCTTGGTTTCCATCTCCAGAGGGAGGAGAAGGGTCAGGTTACCAGAGAAAGTCAACACCGAATCATCCTCCCCCACGCAGGCCCAGCTCTGGGCAGTGCTGACCCTCTGGCCTTGGAAGGACTCAGTTCCACCAATGGCTACGGGCACTCGTGTGGCGGGCAGCGTGGCCGTGGGCAGCAGAACCAAAGATATTGGGCTCTCATCCTTGGGAAAGCGGGAAGGGAAGCCACACAGAGCAGAAGCCCAGTCAGTGTAGGCGAGATAGTACGAGGGAGTCCTGGGTCCTAACACCATCTCTGTGTGGCCCAGGGCAAATCACTAGCTGTCTCTGAGCTTTCAGTCCTCCACATGTGGAAATGGAGTAAAGATAACAGCCCTTTAAACACTGACTTCGCAAGGTTGCTGGGAAAATCAAATGCAGAACTGGACAGGAAAGACTTTGCAAACTTTAAAGGGCTTCAGAAACACCTGAGACTTGTATTGGAGGCCACTTCTGACCCGATGAGGCTCTGCGGAGGATGGGTCCTTGCAGAAGGAGTTCAGAGGGAGAGGCCCAGGCCGGCGGGGTGTCAGGGAAGGAGGGTGAAGTCCAAATGGGCTGAGGATATCAGGAAGATGGGGCAGGATCTAGGAGGCCTGGGGCATCAGGGAAGGACAGCGAGATCCAGGGGGGTAAAAAAGTGATAGGGTGGCTTTCAGGAGAGGATTCTAGTGCCACCTCTGTGTCTGTGTGATCTTGGGCGTCTCTCTAGAGGCTAGAGTCTAGACTATAATTTCTTGCTCTACAACATGGAGAGGCTCAATGGTTAGAGAACTGATCTTGACATTAGGAAGACGTGGAAATGCAAGTCTTCCTTCACATAACTATTGGTTGCGTAACCCTGGGCAAGTCAATTCCTTGCTCTGTGCCAACCTACTTTTACAGACATATATTACCAGCACCAGAAAACATTTAATAATCAGCTCTCCAGGAGGAAAAATAATGGATGCATATCATACTTTTAAGTTTAATTTGAATTTTTAACATTTTCTTCATCATCTTAACAAAGGAGTCAGGGAAGGCCTCATGTAAGAGGCAGAACTTAAAGCAAGCTAGAGAATCTAAGAGGCACAGGTGAGAAGAAAGGGTGCTCCTGGTAGGGGGCCCAGCTGGGGCAAAGGCCCATTTTGCTATAAGGAAAATTATACAAACCAGGGATCGGTGGTTGGAGTAGTGGGCTTTTCTGAAATGGAATCAGGGTCCAGAATGTACTCTCTCCATCCTGCTCCTCTCATAATCCAAAACCACTCCAGTTGGGCCACAGAAACAGCCGCAGACAGTACAGTATCTGTTTCCAGCTCCCCCCTCCAGGGACACCCAGGCAGATTCCGGGATCAGGACTTTCCATCCCTGTTAGGTAGCCCAGGCTGCTCTCCAGGCTCTGGGGGGACTGGGAGGCCTGGCCCGGCAGACAGTAGGTCATTGTCTGTCCCAGCTGTGACCGGATTCCTCAGCTGGAGGACTGTCTGGGGCAAGGGACCAGCTGAGGGGGGAGAGGAGGGTGGGGAGGGGTCAAGGGGCGAATGGGGAATCCCCTGGTTGCTATAGAAGATGGCAGATTCTCACACTAGGTCCTCTCTGTCTCTGTCTCTGTCTCTCCCTCTATCTGTCTCTGTCTCTCTGTCTCCCTCCCTCCCTCCCTCTCTCTCTCCCTCTCTCTCTGTCTCTGTCTCTCTGTCTCTGACTCTATCTCTCCCTGTCTCTCTCTGTCTTTCTGTCTCTGTCTCTCTGTCTTTCTGTCTCTGTCTCTCTGTCTCTCTGTCTCTGTCTCTCTCTGTCTCTGTCTCTCTATCTCTGACTCTATCTCTCTC
>NW_025372166.1:0-14199 GCF_016433145.1 Gracilinanus agilis | reverse complement strand
CCGGCCGTCACGTGGGCGGGGAGGGGGGGGGAGGCTCACTGCCGCAGTGCACCGAATGCGCACGCGCGCCTGGAAGTGTCCCCGGGAGGGAGGGAGGGGGCGGAGAAGCCCGCCCTCCTCTGGGCCTGGACGCGGGCACCACCTGGCGGCCATTCCGGGGCCTGCACTCGAGCTGCGGGAGAGGCGGCGCTTCCAGCCTGCCGCGAGCAAAGGCAGAGCCGAGCTCCAGAGCTGGAGAGGGCGCGCGGGTGCGCATGCGTGTGTGCGCTGGGCCTCGAGGAGGGAGGGCGGGGCCTGGGAAGCAGGGCCGGAGCGTCTCCAGGGGTCTCGGGTCGATGGGGGGGCGGCAGAGAGGGGGCCCCCCGCCCCCCAGCCCCCCAGGCTGCCCAGTGACCTTGGCGCGAATTCTCCAGGTAGCCCCGGCCTGGGTTCGAGTCCTCCCTGGCCCGCCCTGTACAGAGTAGGAGGGGCTCCGGTCCAGGGGCCGTTTCGGGCGGCTCGGAGGAGCCGAGTCCTCTCTAAAGCGGACCAGTACCGGGGAGAGGACACACGAGGTCTCGCCGCTTCCGAGGGTGCTTCGACAGGGTGATGGCCTGGGGGCGGGGGAGGGGCCACGTGGCGATCTCTAGGGGTCACTCAGGGCTGCGGATTCCAGTTCAGACAAGGTCCGCCAGGAGAGAGCACAGGGAGGCTCTTGGACCGGCAACCTCCTGTGAGCAGATGCCTCCCATGGAGGCAGGAAGAGCCCAGTTCAAATTTGACCTCAGGCAATGAGGAGCTGTGTGACCTTGAGCAAGTCACTTAACCCTGTTTCCCAGAGTTTCTTCAACCATAAACCAGAGAACCGCGTGCCCTCCTGCTTCATCCACACACATAACCTCATAGACCCCCCCTGCACACACACACACACACACACACACACACACACACACACACAGGTAGACACAGTTTTGGACAATCGTTCTCTGCCATTTCATGGCCAACTTCTCCCCCTCCCAGTCCTGGAGGGGAAACAGAGCTTCTCCGGTGCACACCTCCATGTTCCCGTGCCCGGAGGCGACACATACAGCAAACAACTCCTCAGGGAGTCTTCCTGGCTCCAGGCCCCGGCTCGGCCCACCCCAGCTTCCCCCGTTCAATTCTCCGTCTGTGCTGCATCGGACCTCTTTGTACATCCTCGTTCCTGTGGCGTCTCCCTCACTTTGTAGCCCCGCCCTTAGCATGGGGCCCGGCACACAGTAGGTGCTTACCAATCGGTTGATCGACTACTTCACAGGACTGTGGCGAGATCCACCCAGTAAGCCTCGTAAAACACAATTCCTGACCCAACCCGGACACTTCAGAAATGCTTATTCCTTCCCTCTTCTGTCCCCTCACCTGGCAGTGTCTGGGCAACTCATCAAGAAGCGCTCATCAGGTACCTACTGTGCGCCAGGGATTGTGCTTAGGGCTGGGTAGAAGAATGACAGAACCTGCCCCCGAGGAGCTTACAGTCCTCTGGGGAGACGGCACAGACATCCAGGGGGGCATAAGCCAAACGGGTATAAGGAGATTGGGGGACACTTGAAACTAGGGGTGCCGACTGGGCCGGGGCAGCATTCGAGCTGAGCCTTGAAGGAAACCAAAGATTCTAACAGGTCCAGGGGATGATCAGGTGAATGCCAGGCAAAAGGCAGAGCGGAAAGAGAGGAGCAGTCAGGTTAGGAAGGGCCTTGAATGCCAGGATTTTGTATTTGCTCCTAGAGGTAAGAGTTAGGCCTGTGCTTTAGGGAAACAACTTTGGTGACTGAGTGGAGAGGACAGACTTGAGATAGCCAGGTCTCAGCCAGAGGCTACTGCAGTAGTCCAAGTGTGAGATGATGAGGGTCTGCACTAGGGTAGGGAAGAAGAGAGAAGCTGCAGAGGGGAAATGGACCAGAGATGCTGGAGGGTGAAATGGACCAGAAATGCTGGAGGGTGAAATGGACCAGAGATGCTGGAGGGTGAAATGGACCAGAGATGGTCCAGAGGTGAAATGGACTAGATGCTACAAGGGTGAAATGGACCAGAGATGAAATTGAAGGGCCTTCTAGGCAGCTTGGTTTGAGAGTCCAGGCTGACAGTGAGGCTCCCAATAGAAGACTGGGAGGATGGTGGCCCCTTTATGTGGAAGGGAGTTTGTAAGAGGAGTTTTGGGGAAAGATCACCCGATCTGAGATGCTCCCAGGACCTGGCCTTGAGAGATGTCTTAGCAGTGGACAAAGGGAGGATTAGAGAATGTGGGATCTTCAGTACAGGGGTTTTGCCCATGAATGGCAATGGGACTAGTTTCTATCCCATTAAGGTCCCTGTTGAAATCTTGCAAGCACCCATTCTCCTCCCAGCTCATGGCACCAACGAGGCCTCAGATGCCATCTTCCTCTGGAATCTCCTTCAGAACCTCGTTTCCTCGCGCCAGAACATCCATTGCCCCAGGGCTCCTGGAGCTTCCCTCTGGGGCGCTGGCTGCCATCTCTCCCTGGGAACCTCCCAGGGGGGCCTTCATTTGAGGGAAGCGCCCTCGGGGAGGGGGTTCAACTGTTTGTAGCCCAGCCCTTAGCACAGTACCTAGCAGAGTTCAACGCTTCCTGCTGCCTTGACTTTTCTCTAATGGGACCTTGGGAGAGCGCACAGAACCCATAACGGAGGGGCCGAGGAGGACAGCCCATCACTTGCTTTGTTGAACACGCTTCTCTTGCTCCTCGAGGTTCCTTCATGGTTAGTGGAGGCGTCCAGCGCCTTCATCACTAACCACAGAGCCCAGGGATTCCCCTTTCCCATCACTGTGCTCATCTGGAATGTGGAAGAGGTACCATGCCCCCCCTCCCCCGTCCCATTCCCCCATTGATAGGCTGTCAGCGGTGGTGTGTGAGGCTTTTGGGGTCTCTTTTTTGACATCTTCTCTGAAATCTGCCTGAGCAGGCGAGCCTGCTCTGTGCTTGCATTCCCTCTGCCAGCCTCTCCTTTCCGCAGGGCTAGGGCACAAAGCAGACGTTGGGCTCCATCCCCTGCCTCTTGTGGCCTAGTCGGGAGCCTCTGAGGGAGCTGATGTGGGCAGACCCCCCACCCCCCCAGGTTTGCCAAAAGTGTGCAAGTCCCTGAGGCTGGGGTCAAGGCGGGCCCAACTTCGCTCTGCAAACGGCTGCAGGCCTCAGAGCACTTTGGGGTTCACAAAGTGCTTCCCGGGCCAGATGGCAGAGGAACAGGAAGGGGGCACCGTGGTAGGCCCAGGGGCAGAAAGAGCTCCGTCTGAGCCGTCTGCCCAGCTAGCGGTGTGGCCGTGCCTGCCAGGTTCCTGTCTGTGAAATGGGGCTACTCTAGTACTTGGCTGGCGGGGTGGCCGTGAGGCCCAGGTGAGGCCTTGGGAAAGGGCTGACCTCAGAGCCCAGCTGGCTCTTATTAAGAGGGTTTGGGGACGGTCAACACGCACGAGAGCTTTTAACTTTCATGCTCGATCGACTGTGCCGGCCCACGGATCGCTCCTCCCGTCCCGTTAATACAAGCTGCCCCACTGGACCTCTGCGGGGTTCGCCTGCCAGCTGGAGCCCCCTCGGGTTGGGGCACACTGGGCCGGCGGGCAAGGCTCAGATGGGGAGAGGCACCTAGCTCCAAGGCCCCGTGAGGACAGAGGACGTGGCTCCTCGGCCCCTCTGGGGTCCCCGTCCTCACTGGTGGTGGCCATTGAGGGTGGGCTGGAGGGAGGCATTCGATCGTGAGCAGGGCAGGGCCCGACTGACCTTTATCCCCTTCTCTGCCTTTGCTGCTTGGCCCCAGGCGGACACCCTCTCTGGCTGCTGCTCCCCTCTCAAGCCACCCGGTGGGGACGCTGCCCCGGGGCCCTCTCGGTAAGCATGGTTTGCCCTCGGAGTCGTTCGCGATTTAGGAAACCCCTCAGCAGGCAGCCGCCAGCGGGCCCAGAACAAAGAATCCGATGGCCAGAGACCCCGCGACGGTGACCTCCAGGGGCCCAGCCGGCCTTTATTAGGGTCGAGCCACTCCGCGGACCAAGATGAAGGCGGCGAGGGGGGCGCAGAGTGGGGACGAGAGGCCGTGGCCGCCCCCCCTGCGCCCGCCTTGGCTCCCCAGGCCTGGGGCCGCCTCCCTGGCCGCCGTCACCCCTCCCCCCCCCCCCCCCCACTGCCAGGACTGCCCACAGCGGGCTCAGTGAGCTCAAGCAGGGAGGAGGGAGCGAGCCTGGGAGCGCTGCGAAGAAGCAGGAAGGCGCCAGGCGGGCAGGCCTAGATGATGACCAGGTTGGGCAGCCCGTAGAGCACGTGGTTGAAATCCAACCAGATGGGCTCGGGCACGATCTCCTGGGTAGACTGCTCGGGGCTCTGCTCCACAGCTTTGTCGCCAGGCTTCAGGGGTTCCACTGGGGGGGAGCAGAAGACGGGCCTCCGGTCAGACGCTGGCCCGGCACTCCCGGGCTGGCTGACCGCAGACCAGGCTCGTCGCGTTTGCCTCCGTGTCCTCGTCCCTCCCTCCCCAAGCGGGCGCACGCACGTGGAGCCCTCCCTGGAGCCCTCCCTGGCGGCCCTGGCGGCTCCCCTTTCCATCGGGATTCCAAGAGGAGACCCCGAGCCATTCGCTGCCTCCCTCCAAGCACCCGCGCCATTTGGGAGAGGAAGCCCAAGCCAGAAGCATCACTCGTGGGAGAAGGCTGAGGCGATCCGGCCACCCCGGGAACAAACTAGCCAAGATCTGGGTTCGAGTCCTTCCCGGGACCCTTTCTAAGCGTGGGTCTCCCTCTGTCTCATCTCTGCCTTTGCGTTCCAGCGTGTAAAAGGTATCACGCAGAACCCAAACAAATCAAGGCAGAAAACGGCTCCCCCAAAAGGAACCCTTCGGACGGGGCAGCCCCATCCCCTCCCCCGCCAGATTGCCCGCCACTGTGAGCTTTCTCCAGGCTCGTTCGGAGCAGGCGATTTCTGAGGGACCTTCAGCGACCTCTGGCCTCCCCCCCCCCATTTACCCAAGTCCGGGGGGGGCACTCAGGCTCTTGGGGGGGCTGCACACGGCCCGCCGATGTCCCATCATGCTCTGGGGCCCAACGGAGGCAAAGGCCGCCATTTCTAAAAGCGGGAAACCCTGACGAGGTGCAGAAACGTGGGCCGACCGTCCCTTACTCTTTGCGATTTCCTCGTTGATGCCCGACTTCAGGAGGTGGAGGATGGCCTTCCCGCCTGGCTTTCCGACCCTGAGCAAGTCTAAGGAATGGCGATGGCCGGTCAGTGAATGGAAGATGGGGAAGCGGAGAAGCCAGGACGGGCTGGCCGAGTCCTCCCCACCCCCTCCAGGCCCCCGGACTCACCCTCAAACAGGTGCTCGGCCAGTTTGGCGTTGCAGCGCAGCGTTGTCTGCCACTGGTTCGTCATGACGCACCTGATGCCGATGAGGCTCAGCAGGATGGCCGTGTCCACCGGCATGTGCAGCATCAGCAGGGAAGGCCTGGAAGGCGAAGCCAGAGCGCCGAGCTCAGCGGCCGAGCGCCGCCCACCCCGGCCTCTGGTCCTCCCACAGACCCCCGGCCAGAGGCCCACTGAGGGAAGGCGGCCCCACGTCCCGTCTCGGAGCCAGCACGGCCATCCCGGTCCCCTGGAGCTCCAGGTTTCAAGCCGGCCATCACACGGCCGTCACCCCGCTCTGTGAGCTCTCGGGCGCCCTCCCCCCGCTTCCAGGGTGCCATGGGAAGTCCTGGGTCCACTCTCCAAGCTCCTCCCACGCCGTGTGGCCTCCCTCCCTGCCCTGGCCTCCAGGTCTCGTCTCTGCCTTTGGGGATTCCTCTAGGAATCAGCCGCTGGCAGGGCCTTTGCCTCCCGCCCGGCGGCCCACGGGCATCCATGCCGTCTGCTCTCCTGGCAGCAAGGGGGGCCGCCCCAGAGGAGGGAGACCAGCACGAGGGGGTTCCCGCCGCCCGGGGGGAGGATCCTCACTTCTGCAGTTCGTCGAACTTGGCCCGCCTCTGGCTGCTGTACACGGAGCGTGTCAGGTTCAGAAGAATGATCATCTGGCACTCTGGAACACAGGGTGGGGGCCGCCTGGGCTGGAGGGGCTGCGGGACGGGCTGGAGGGGGCAGGCCCGGACACCGAGGCCCAGCGAGAGCCCCTGCCGGGGCAGGGCCCAGGGGCGAGACCCCTCGGGGGCTGGAGGATGGGGACGAAGGGAGGGGACAGGCCAGGAGGCCGGGGTCTGGGCGACTGCGAGGACGGCAGACGGGCATTTGTGAAGCGCCAGCTGTATACAAAGCCGAGGGCCGGCCCTTCAGAAGCACTCGCCAGCCCCTCCGGCCCGGGTCTGCGGGGCCGGCCCGGGCTCTCACCTTGCAGGTTCGTGGAGATGAGGCTGTCTATGAGCACGTGAGACAGCAGGTTCTCCATGCCGTAGAAGAGGAAGCCGCTGCAGCTGGCCAGGCATTGCTCCCAGTCTGCCTGGCTGTGAGAGGAGCAGCAGGAAGGTGGGCCTCCCTGGCCGGCCTGGGGCCTCCTGCTTCCCGCCACGAGGCTCTAGCTCGGGCGCCCCTTGGGTGCCCCACTCTCCCACTCCCTGGCCCAGGTGCCCTTAGACGGGGATGGCGGGGCGCGGTGCCCGCTCCTTTGGGACAGATTCTGACTGTGGGAGGCCTGGAGCCGCCCCAGGGCTCCTGAAGAGACCTCTCCTCTGGGCACTTCTGCGGGGGCTGCCCAGTGCCCCGACGCCTCACGGGGGCCCGGCCAAAGGGCCGTTCTGCGGGCCTGTGGCTCTCCCGGGAACTTTGTGGAGGTGACGCTGTTCCTCGGTGCCTCCAAGACCCCCCCCCCCAGGTAGAACTCGAGGCCGACCCCGCGCCCCGGGCAGGAAAGCCAACCCAGGAGCCCCCGGCCGGAGTCCGGCGGCACGGACCTGGGGCCGTTCTTACTTCCCGCCGTGCCGGTCCAGCGGTTGGTGTAGAGGTCGTGGTACCTTTCCAGAAGGTCCTGGGTCTTGTTGACCGGCATGTTGGCCTCTGCAAGGACACTTCGGTCAGTTCCGGCGGCCGGAGAGAAGGCTCAGGGCCACTCGGGCGACGGGCCGAGCTCTCCAGCTCGCCGGTGGGAGTCGCCCCTTGTGGGTTCGGGAGCCCGCTCGTGCGCCTGGGACGCCCCGTCCTAGGAGACACCCGGCGGACTGTGGAGGGCAGAATTCACAGACACGGGGGCCCGGGGCACCCGCCCTCGGTGTGGGGACCTTCCTTGGGCTCTCGGCCCGCGGTTCTCCCGTTTCCCTGGTCGTCTCCCGCCCTCAGACCCCCCTCTTGGCCTGACGGGCCGCCCCGGAGGGTTCGCTGCTTTCTAGCCGCTCCGGCCTCCTGGCGACCATCGCTTCACGGCCCGGAACATGCCACTTCCCAGGAAGCGGCCGCGCGGCGTCAGCCTGCTCTGACGGGTCTCCCCTTGTTGGTGCCAGCCGTCCGCCGGCTTGCCTCGGCCGCACACTCTCCGCTAGCCTCGCGCTAGCTCGGCGGTCACCCCCCCCCCGTGGCCGCTGCGCAGGATCCACACGCCAAGACCCCCTCGCCCGGGCCCTGCCGCCCACAGAAATGGAGGAGAATGCGGCAGCGGGGCGCCCCGCTTTGGGTGATCCGGCCTCGGGGTAACCCAGGCGGTTTGGGATGCTCTTTGGGACTCCCTCCCTCCCTCCAGGGCCGCCTGCTGGGGGAGAAACTAGGCCTTCCTCCCCTTCGAAGGTGCACATGCGGCCCGAGCCCCGAGGCATCGCCCGGTCCGTGGAGGGGGTCCCACAGATCTGGGGGAGGGACGGGCGCCGGAGCGGGCTCGGCTGACATCCGAAGGGAGACGAGGCTTCTGGGATGCGTGACCGAAGGGGACACGGCGGGGGCAAACGGAGCTGGCCTGAGAGCCGCCCAGGCCGGCCACCAAAGGGGCTGATGGGAAATAAGGCCTTTGAGCCTGCTTCAGTGAAATGAATGAATGGACCTCCCTTCCCTGCTCTGTGCGGGCCCCGCCGTCCCCACCGGCGCCGGCCGTGAGATCCCAGAGGTTGGCCTTGTCGGGCCACTTTCCAGGGCCTCCTGTGGGCCCCAACGATTCTCCGCTGGCAGTGATTTAGAGGCCCATCTGGTCACCTCACTCACGGAGGCCCAGGAAGGGGAAGGCCACCGAGGAGGACTCGAACACAGGCTCTGCCCACCACTTCAGACTGCCCGGGAGAACTCGCACGGGCCACTGGGGCTCCCCTCCGCGTGTGCACCTCCAAAATGCCAGCTGGGCTCCTGTGGCTTGGAAATGTCCCCCGAGGCCCTCGCTCTGCCCCCTCAGACAGAGCTCAAGGCCCCGGGCCGAGGCCTTGGCCAGAGCAGCTCTCCTCTGGCCTCGCCTGCCGAAAGGCCGCCTCGAGGGTCTCCCCTCCGCCGGAGGGCCGTCCGTCTCCCCTCCCGTCACTCGGTGCCGTCACCCGCAGGGCAGGACTGAGGACAGGCCGCCCCGCACGGGCCCCTCGGCACCGCCCCCCGCCACGGGCCACAGAGGCTGCCAGGCTCGCCCCCATGATCAGGGCCTCGTCGGGGAGGGGCGAGGCTGCAGGATTTGTTGGACGCCAAGTAATTGTCAGGGGGGCATTCGAGGCTCCGTCGTGTTTTTAAATGAGGAACCGACACTTAAGGAGTGAGCCAGACCGAGGCTCCTGGTCCGAGGCTCCTCGTCAGAGGCTCCCTGCTCAGGCTCCTCATTCGCTCATTCGTTCGTTCGTTCGTTCATTCTACAGGGATTCATTCATTCGTTCATTCATTCGTTCATTTGTTCGTTCATTCATTCGTTCATTCATTCATTCTATAGGGCCCACCAAGCAAGCACTATGAGCAGAGCCTGCCCGCCCCGCCTCCATCCCAAGAGCAAGACGGTCACTCCTCCGGCCTCATCCCCTCGGCCTTGGGAACGTCCCGGCCCCAGTCTGGAGCCCAGAATCTCAGGAAGCATTTGTGTGGGCCCAGAAAGTGAAGAGCGCTTCCCCCCCCCCCCGGCTCTGCTTGGGTCTCCGTCTCTCCCCACTTTCCTTCTCTCTCTCCCTTCTGTCTCTCTTGGTCTCTCTGCTTCTGCTCAGTCTCTGTCTCTTTCCTCTGCTGCAGTCTCTCCTGCCTCTTCCCGTCCTTCTCTCCTCCATCTCTCTCTTTGTCTCTGTCTGTCTCTCTGCCCTCCCCCATTCTCTTTCTCTGTCTCAGTCTGTCTGTCTGTCTCTCTGCCTCCCCCACTCTCTGTCTCTGCCTCTCTCCTGTCTGCCTCACAGTCATGAGTTCGAGTCCTACGCCTGGCTGGAGCGATGCTCAGAGGGGAGGGGCAGGGCGTCGGCCACTTTACCGTCCGTCTTTCCTTCGTCGAAGGGGTCCACGATATCTGTCGTGGCCGGTTAAGGGAAACGGTGGCCGTGGGAACGTGGCCATCCGTGCAGTGGGCAGCCCGGCCAAAGGATACATTTAATGTTGGTCATGTCCACGGCGATGCAGTTGGCTGGCAGGACGCGGCTCAGCTGCAATGGAGAGGGTTGCCGTGGGGACGCCGCAGCGCACAGGCAGGGGCTTTCGTGCCCCAGAGCCGTCGCCCTCCCGCGGGGCTCAGACCAGCAGCGCCCCAGGGTGGGCAGCAGGGCAAAGCTCCCCCCACGGAACGGCACGCTGGGAGCCCTCGTTCTCTTGTGCGGAGGGCCGGGGCTGGCACACTCGGGGCCCCTTTAACGACGCCCCAGCTGGGAGGGGGGGCGCCTCCCTGGGGTCCTCGTCCTGCTCGTGGATGTGGAGGAGCCGAGCGGCTTTGGGGAGGAGGAGGAGGAGGAGGAGGAGGAGTGGGGCCCTTCGCCGGAGCACAGGGCGCCCCGGGCACCGAGACCCGAGGGAGGAGGAGGGCGGCCCTGGCCGTCGGGAGGCCCGGTTCGGGCGAAGAAGCTGCTAATGAGGTTCTGCAGATGGAGATGTGCCAGCCTCCCGCGAGCCCCGTGTGCCCGTGTCCAGCCCCAGGCCCGAGCGGCCACCCGGAAGTGGCCGCCAGGGAAGGGACGGGCCCTGGAAAGCGCGGAAGAATCAGGCCTTTGGCGAGCCTCTTGGCGGCCCCCCCACGGCCCCAGGAGCCCCGCGGGGGTGCCTCACCTTCTTGCCGAACTTCTTCCCTTTCTGCTTGGGTTCTTTGGGGACCTTCTCCTTCTTGATGACTTCGGCTGGGGAAGAAGAAGAAAAGGGCCCAAGGGCCTCAGTTGGCAGAGATCGTGGCTGCTGCTTAGGGAGGGTCTCCCGGCGTCGGGCTCCACGTGCCCCCCCCCCAGCTCCTGGCTCGGCCCTCTGGGCCAGGAGTGGCTCCCAGGCTCCTCTGGGGCTCTCGGGCTGCGATGGCTGCACCCCAAGTCATCTCCCCCGGGGGGGGGGGGGGCAGGGTTCAGCCTCATACCCTTACCGCTCTGTGACCCTGGACAAGTCCCTTCATTTCTGCCTGCCTCGGTTTTCTCATCCATAATGTGGGTATGAGGCTGAACTCAGGCCACTCCGACTTTGGCCCACCGTTCTAGCCACCAAATTGCCTGCAGCTACAACCTAACCCTCACTGCCACCCCAGGCAATCGGCCGTGACCGCCATCATTGCCCCAGCTTTAGCGAGGAGGAAACTAAGGCTTAGAAAGGCAAACAGAGCTAGCGTGCACTGGAGGCAGGATTCGAACCCAGGGCTGTCCATTCCCGTCCCCAGGAGAAGGCAGACGGCGGGCATCCCAAGGACGGGTCTCGTAGCACCCTCCCCGGCTCTCTCCCGGGTCTGGGACGCCGGCCACGACTCTCCACGGTCACGTCTTCCTCGTGCCTTCCCCCAGCTGATGGTGGGCGCGCGCCTGGATCGCTCCCCTTGCTGAGCCCCTGAAGGCGGGCCCTGCGCTTCGCCTTTCTTTGTAAGCAGCGCTTAGCCCGGTGCCCGGCACACAGTAGGTGTCGCCTTTTCTCTTTGGTCACCTTTTGAGTTCCGATCCATCTCCCTCCCTCCCCGCCTGGCCCTCGAGAAGGCAGTGTACGACGTCGGCATTGGGTGGCGCCAGGCGGCCGGACGCCATCTCCCTGCCAAGCCCTCGCGCTTGGCTCCACTGTGCGTGTCACTCCCCGGAGCCCAGCCGGGCCGAGGCGGCCGCCACGTCCGCAGGTCCTCCGACGCGCCCGTCATTTTCCTCCACCTTCCGGGGCCGACTCCTCCCAGCAGGCTCGGATCTCCTCCTCCTCCCCCTCCTCCCCCGGGAGCTAGTCACGGCCCTCGTTTTGGGGCTCTTTGGGTTTCTGCTTCTCTTTCCCTGGATTCAGTGGAGCTCAAAATGGCGAGGCTCCTCCGGCCGCCTCCGCTTCTTCTTCCGGCTCTCCCGGGGGAGTAGAGGAAAGTTCCGGCACCCGCGAGCATTCCCGCTCGCTGCCCCGGCTCGTGCCGGCTCACAGACGATGCCGCGGAGGCCTCGTTTGGAGGAAAATCCGTCCGTGCGTCTGCCTTGGAGCGGCTTCCGTAGGAAGGAGAAAAGCTCGTCGTGCCGCGGCATAAAGTGGTGCCATGTCGTCCCTGCTGGGATCAGTCCGGCGCCGTCTTGGGTTCAGGGGCTCCGTGGCCCGGCGGCCGCCCCGTCTTCACCCTCGACCTTCCGATGGCTGGCGGGGAATCCGGCCGGCCTTTCCTCTGCTGGGTCCCCGCTCCCCGCTCCACTGGCTGCCTCGCCTCGGTCATCCCCACCACTTGGTTTCCTTCTCCTGCCAGACAATCCCGTTAGCCGGTGCTTTGACCCTTTTCTTTTCTGTTTAGGCCCTCCATGCTGCTCTAGAACCAGCCCAAAGGACACCATTCGCACCCGTGACCTCCCGCCGCCCTCCTCCACTCAGTCTCCCGCTTCTGTTCATTCGGAGTTTCCTTCCGTCCCGCTCTATGAACGTCACCGTGGACGGCGGCCGATTGGCCGTTTCGGGGGATTTTGCCTTTGCTCCGCTTTCTAGTTTCTACGCCGGGGGAAGCCGATCCATCCGCCGCGCAGGCTCGCCTCGGCTTCGGCGCCCCGTAAGCGGGGTCTGGGCTCTCGCCGTTCTCCTTTCCAGGACCTGGTCCATGATCGGCCGGCTCTTATTTAGCCTCGTCTTCCATCTCAGACTCAATCCTGCACACTGGCTCCTGGCAGAAGGGTGGTGAGGCTCGGGCCACGGGGGTGAAGGGACTTGCCCAGGGTCACACGGCTAGGAAGTATCTGAGGCTGGACTGGAACTCGGGTCTTCCTAATCCTGCAGTGCCCGTCGGAGCTGCAGTCAAGCTCCCTAGCCTGTGGCTGGCCCAACCTTCCCCCACCCCCTTTGAGCCCTTAGGACCGACTCTGAGATCAAAGGCAAGGGCTGGGCAAATGGGTGTAAGTGACTTGCTCAGGGTCTCACAGCTCAGAATTGTCTGAGGCCTCTCTTGCCATTTCTGGAAACCTGGAAGACCAGTTATGAGATTCAAGACGGAGGGGACCAAAGCCCAGAGGCCGGCCAGCCCCGCGTCCTCACGTGGCGGAGGCTGGATTGGAACCCAGGACCTGTGCCTCTCCGGCCTGGCTCCCCTGATGGTGGAGTGTGGGGCCGCACGCACCTGACTCCTCTCTGTGCAGGCGATTGGCCAGCATCTGCAGGGAGAACTCGCGCGTCACGGAGCCGATGCTCCCATTTTCCCCAACCATAACCGTTTCCACGGGCATCTCCATGAACATCCTGTCCATGATGAGGATCAGGAACTCGGCCAGTTCCACGGGCGGCGCTAAGGGGTCTAAGGAGACGCCGTGTTTAGTGGGAGCCCCAGAGGTCCGCCTTGGGGCCGGCGAGTGGGTGACAGCCGCCAGGCCAAGACCCGAGACAAGGCCAAGCACGCCGGGCCAGAGGGATCGGAGCAACGGAGGCTCCCCCAAGCCTCGGGCAGAGGCCCTCCCTCAGGGGCCCCCAGGTACCGGCAGAGTCTCTGGTACTTATTCCTCGCCTCGGCCCACGGTCCAGGGATGAGGGCGCCCCCTTCCCCAGGCACCCTACCAGCCACAGATCCCAAAGGTCGGGGAAAGCCACTGGGAGGGGGCGCCTGGAGGGAGCGTCCCAAGGATCTGGGCTCAGCTTGGGGGGGGCGGGGGGGGCAGCTTCTTCACTAAAGAGGCTAAAAACAAAACGGAAAAGAGGCAGCTCAGTGCCGCCCCCGGGGGGAGCCCTGGTTGTCTGTGTCTTCCATAAGGGAGATGCTGCCTGTGTTGTGGGGCTCGGAGCCGGGGGCAGAGCTCAGCCTCTGGTCCTCCTGGGGGGCCTCTGGATCCCCCCCCCCACTCGGGCCCGCCTTCCGCATACCTTGAACCATGGGAGGCTTCAGCTCCTTTTCTTTCGACTTTTTCCCTCCTTCGCCCTGGAGTCTAGGAACAAAGCAGCTTTCGATCACCGGCCTGGGCCGAGGAGAGAGCCTTCCATGAGGAGCTCGCCCCCCCCCCCCCCGAGGCTGTGCGCCGAAGGATGCCCGGGCCCCGGGGGCGGGGGGCAGTATCTGGGCCTTGGCGGCTTGCCGGTTGGCTCCGCTTTTCAAAGGCCTCTTCGTAAACTTGGCCTCGCTCTGGGGCCTCCTCTGCTTTGGTTTGCTTCGTTCGTGCGCTTTTGTTTCCCTGCAGGAGCGCTCGGGCCGCGTCCTGGAAACTTCGGCGTGTGGCTTCGTCGCGGCCGTTTTCTTTCATAGAATTATTATTTCTTGTGATTTGCTCTTTGGCCCACTCGAGCCATATGCAGGATGCCAGGACGCGGTCACTGGACGGAATCCCATTTCTGCCCTTCCATGTGTGTGTTCGCCATGAGCCATTTTTGTACAAGTGCCAGAAGTACCGACAATATGTACGTTCTTTTGCAGCCCCGTTTAGAAGGCGCCACGTAGCGTTTAGCTCCCGTTTCTCCAGCCCTTGGCTCAGCCCTCACTTTTACCTTTAGTTTATAGTTCTAACCGAGGCTCCTGCCTCTGATGTGGTTCGGTCTGGGTACTCTTGTAGTTTAGTCAGGCCCCTTTTTTTATCTGGATGCTGGCCCATTTGCAGGTCTGCCAACAATGTAGGGGTGCACGAGCCTCCCGAACTTGGGGAGCAGTTTCACCAGCATGTTAGGACTGCAAAGCAGGCTTTGGGCTCCTGCCCATGAGAAGAACCTCTCTTCTCCCTCTCCCTCTCCC
>NW_025372165.1:0-4297 GCF_016433145.1 Gracilinanus agilis | reverse complement strand
CAGTGGATTGAGAGCCAGGCCTAGAGACGAAAGGTCCTAGGTTCAAATCCGGGCTCAGACACTTCCCAGCTGGGTGACCCTGAGCGACCCATTGCCTACTGGTTGTGGCCCTATGCTCCTAGAATGGAGTCCCAGGATAAAAAAAAAAAAAGTGAAGGATGATCTAGCAGTACGGGATCTTAAACTGTACTATAAAGTGGTAATCATCAAAACAATCTGGTACTGGCTAAGAGATAAAAAGGTAGATCAAAGGAATGGACTTGGGCTAAATGCCTGGAGAAAGCTAGTGTTTGATAAACCCAAAGATCTCAGCTTTTCGGACAAGAATCCACTATTTGACAAAAACTGCTGGAAAAATTGGAAAATAGTATGGAGAAAATTAAATTTAGATTAACATCTCACACCCTATACCAAGATAAATTCAAAATGGGTAAATGACTTAAATATAAAGAGTGAAATTATCAATAAATTAGGTGAACATAGAATAGTATACCTGTTAGATCTAAGGGTAAGAAAAGAATTTAAGACCAAGCAAGAGATAGAGAACATTACAAGATGTAAAATGATTAATTTTAGTTATATTAAATTAAAAAGATTTTGTACAAACAAAACCAATGCAATCAAAATTTTTAGGGAAGCAACAAACTAGGAGAAAATTTTGTATCAGAAATCTCTGACAAAAGTCTAGTTTCTCAAATTTTTAAGGAACTAAGTCATTTTAAGAAATCAAGCCATTCCCCAATTGAAAAGGGGTCAAGAGATATGAATAGGCAGTTTTCAGATCAGAAATCAAAACTACCGATAATGACAAGAAAAAGTGTTATAAATTGCTCCTGATTAGAGAATGCAAATCAAAACAACTCTAGGGTACCACCTCATGCCTAACAGATTGGCCAATATGACAGTAAAAGAAAACAATAAATGTTGGAAATGATGTGGCAAAATTGGGACACATACATTCCTGGTGAATTGCTCCAACCATTCTGGAGAGTAATTTGGAATTATGCCCAAAGGGGTTTAAAAGAATGAATGCCCTTTGATCCAGCAATACTACTACTGGAGTTGGACACCAACTATATAATAATGAAAAATGTTTGTACAAAAGTATTCATATCTGCTCTTTGTGGTGACAAAAAAAAAGAAAGAAAATGAAAAATGTCCCTTGACTGGGGAATGGCTGAACAAATTGTGATATGTGATGGTGATGAAATACTATTGTGCTATAAGTAATGATGAACTGGAGGATTTCTATATGAACTGGAAGAACCTCAATGAACTGATGCAGAGCAAAATGAGCAGAACCAAGAGAGCATTGTACACAGAAAGTGAAACATTGTGGAATGATCAAATGTAATTGGCTTTACTACTAATAGCAATGCAATGATTCAGGACAAACCTGAGGGACTTATGACAAAGATTCCTTTTCACATGGTGAGAAAGAATTTTGGGAGAAGAAATGCAGAAGAAAAACATGATTTATCACTTCTTCTTATGGATATAGGATATGGGGTTTTGGTTTTTAAAAGATTATTACAAAAATGGATAATATGGAAATAGGTATTGAGTGATAATACATGTATAATTCAGTGGAATTGCTTGTTGGCTCTGAGAGTGGGGAGAGAAAAGGGGAGGGAAAATCATGAATCATGAAACCATGAAAAAATATTTAAAATAAATTTTAAAAATAAAATAAATATAAATAAAATGAAACTGAAAAAGTAAATTCATGTGTAAGAGAGATTAGATTTGCTTTCCTTTGTCAAAGAGGGTAGAATAAGGACCAATAGATGAATGCTAGCATGAGGTAGATTCTACTGAAAAGATTTTCATAATAGTTACATCTATGGTATCTTTGTATCCCCACTGCTTATGCCTGGCACATAGTAGGCATTTTATAAAAATGTGTTGTATGCTGTTTAATGCATTTTATTATATTCCATCCCATTATATTGTATAGTATTGTAATGCATTACATCAGATCAAGCTGGATGGAATTTGGTTTTACTTGTCTAAAACTGTTAATCTTCAAGGGAAATTAACATGATCACTTCTTGAGAAGGCTATAAACGGGATCCATACTTTCATGTACACATTTTGTTAAATTCTGCGATCCTGAGAATCTCTCCCTGGAGCCATTTCATTTGTTCAACATTCAGAAAACCACTAGGCTTGAAGCCACTGTCATGTAATATTCCAACCCTACTCCCTCCCCTGAGTGGAGTACTGCAGTCATTCCCCTCCATTTCTCCCTCTTTTTTGAGATAAAGGGGATGGCACTCAGTCTCTGGGGGGCACAGGGCACAGCACACTTCTGGGGGTGGGGGTAGGGCACTGTACACAGTTTCTAAAAGGTTCGCCATCACTGTCCTAATGGTAGCTCTGCATTATCCTCTTTGTAAGCATTTCATGTATAATTAAATTGTGTATTTCTTCAGTTTTGCTCACCTATAGAATAGAGAGACCATGCTGACTAAGGCTACTTTAAATTCCATGGTTATAATTCCATAACAGCCCAATATAAAAAAAACAAAACAAATAAAAAACATTAATAGTATCTTAGAAAATTATTACAGACCCTAGTGGAATATGAAATATTTTCTTTCGAATGCCAAATAAGGAAAGAATAAAATCTGTTTCTATTTCCTAAGTCCTGCCAAAGGAAGGGAATCTTGATGAAATTTGGTGGAATGGAAGCAATGACTAGGATATGGATTTGGAATGATATATTTTATTCCTAAAGAAATAGGATAAACAAATTAGAATGGGTGGAATAGCAATCCATATTAAGCAACTACACTTGTGAAGAAATCCAGGGCCTGGGTGGGAGAGATACATGGTGGGAAGTATTTGGTTAAGGCTCAACAGAGACAGAAATAAAATGAGGTTGTCATTAGATCAGATGGAAAGAAATAGCTAGATTAGGAGGATGGGAAATTGATCACAAACCTGTCCTAGGGACAGGTTACAGAAGCAATGGAGGAGGAGGAGCTTTAAGTGTTTAGATATCTGGCACTTTTCTTCTACCTAATGCAGGGTATTGAATAATTTTTTGACTTGGTCAATGATTATTCTTGAAAAGTCTGAGAATCTAATGAGGGAAATTCCAACTCTAAACCTGGTTTTTATCAACACCTATTTCCCAGGGTTGTGGTTAAGACTAAATTAAATAACATATGTATAGTCCTCTATAAATTTTAAGGCACTATATAAATGCTGCCTAATATTATTAGAGAATTTCTCAGATCATCTTACTTATAAGTGCCAGAACTTAATTTTAACCATTTTGGAGAGACAGCTTTCTAAAGTGTGTCATAATGTTTTAGAAAAAGTAATTGTGATCCAAGACAATTCCAACGGAATAAGAATGAAAAATGCCATCTATATCTGGAGAGAAAACTGATGAATTCAGAGTATAGATCAAAGCATACTTTTTTCCACTTTATTTTTTCTTGCTTTTTTTTTCAACATGGCTAATGTGGAAATATATTTTGCATAAAAAAGATAGAATGATTATAGTATCCTGGAAAGAATATTGGATTTGGAATCACAAGATCTGGATTTCATCATTAAGTAACCATGCTTTCTTAAGTAAGTTACTTGAGCTTTCTATAATGTAAGAATTTGCTCACTAATAAAATGAAAAATAAATAAATAAGACATTTGTACAACTTACTCCTATATGACTACTATGAAGACTGGATGAGTTGCACTATATAAGATCATATATTAAGAGCTAGAAGAGAACTTTGAGGTCATCTATCCTAAGTCTATCATTTTTCATTCAAAGAAATGAATGAATAAAAGGTCAAGTAGTGCTCCTTTGGGAAGAAGAAGGTCACATAGGGAGGTAAGTGTCAATAGCAGGATTTCAGGAAGGGTCTTCTGCCCTTACATTGAATGCTCCTTCTACTATACAACACTGGCCTCTCTGTCAGCTCCCAATTCCATATTTTTTCCAAATGTTAAATATCCTCCCACCTCATTATTAGTCCACATCTAGGTCTTGCAAACATATGCCAAACCACCCTTTTATCACTTGCTACTGGCAAAATTAACACCATTCCACAGTGATTCTCCTCTTCTAAGCAACAAATGATTTCTATGGTTTGTTGAACTTTGAATAGTGTGTTTTCTTAATTAGCAATGAATTATTGTTATTTTTATAACTGCCCAAAAAGCAGAAGCCATTTAAAAATAAAAACACAGTTTAGGGTTGGGGTAAGAGAACCTTGAAACTCTGTATTGAGTTGTTTCAGCACCATTTAAAAATGAACTACTATCTACCAATAATTTTTTT
>NW_025372164.1:0-7994 GCF_016433145.1 Gracilinanus agilis | reverse complement strand
AGAATCATATTATTTAATTTCCAATTAGTTTTTGATTTTCCTGTCCAGGTGCCCTTACTAATTATTATTTTTATTGCATTATGATCTGAGAAGGTTACATTTATTATTTCTGCTCTTTTGCATTTGTTTGCAATGATTCTATGCCCTATAACATGGTCAATCTTTGTGAATGTGCCATGTGTAGCTGAAAAGAAGGTGTCTTCCTTTTTGTCCCTATTTATTTTTCTCCACATATCAATTAAATCTAATTTTTCTAGGACTTCATTCACCTCTCTTACCTCTTTCTTATTTATTTTTCGGTTTGATTTATCTAGATCTGAAAGAGGAATATTTAGATCTCCCACTAGTATGGTTTTACTATATATTTCCTTCTTGAGCTCTGCCAGTTTCTCCTTTATGAATTTGGATGCTATGCCACTTGGTGCATATATATTGAGCAGTGTTATTTCCTCATTGTTTATACTGCCTTTAATCAGGATGTAATTACCTTCCCTGTCTTTTTTAATCATATCTATTTTTACTTTGGCTTTGTCAGAAATCATAATAGCCACTCCTGCCTTCTTTTTCTCATTTGACACCCAAAAGATTTTGCTCGAGCCCTGAACCTTAAACTTGTGTATGTCCACCCGTCTCATATGTGTTTCTTTTAGACAACATATGGTAGGATTTTGGTTTCTAATCCACTCTGCTATTTGCTTCTGTTTTATGGGCGAGTTCATCCCATTCACATTCAGAGTTATAATCATCAGTTGTGCCTTTGCTGACATTTTCTTATCCTCCCCTATTCCTACCCCCTTTTTTCTTATATTATTTCCTTTTAAACCAGTGGTTTGCTATTAGGCCGCTATCCCTTATCCCCTCCCTTGATTAACTTCCCTTTCTACCCTCTCCCTTATTTCCCCCCTTTTTGTTTTTAAAGGCCTTATGAATTCCCTCTCTCTTTTTCTCCCCTCCCTTTTTTTGACCTGCCCACTTCCCTGCTCCCCTTGGTTTATCCCTTCTGACTTTCTCAGAAGAGTTAGATAAGAGTTTTATGTCCCAATGGATAGTATAGCTACTCTTCCCTCTCCATGTTGATTACACTGAGAGTAAGTTTTGATTATTACCTCTTAATGCTCTCTTCCTCTCCTTCTTATAATAGTATTTGTCCCCTCTCCTTCCCATGCCCTCTTTGTGTGTAATAGAATATCCTATTTTTCTTGTTCACTCAAGTTTCTCTTGGTGTCCCCTACTATTCACCCCCTCTTTCCCACCCCCCATGTCATCTTAGATTATTTAGTGTTCCACCCTCACCCTGTGATTTATTCTTCTGATTAATATAATAGTGAATACTATAATAGTGAATAGAGTTCACTACAGAGAATTATACATAACATTTCTCTACATAGGAATACAGATAATTAGATCTTACTAAGGCCCTTAAAAAGGCAAATTTAAAAATTATTAGTTTTCTTTCTTTCCCCTCTGTTTCTTATTTACCTTTTCATGTTTCTCTCGATTTTTGTGGTTGGATATCAAACTTTCCATTTAGCCCTGGTCTTTTCTGTGCAAATACTTGGAATTCTTCAATTTTGTTGAATGCCCATACTTTCCCCTGGAAATATATTCAATTTTGATGGGTAGTTGATCTGTGGTTGCAGGCCCAGCTCTCTTGCCTTTCTGAATATCGTATTCCAAGCCTTGTGGTCTTTTAGCATGGAGGCTGCCAGATCCTGTGTGATCCTGATTGGTGTTCCTTGATATTTGTATTGTCTCTTTCTGGCTTCTTGTAAGATTTTTTCTTTTGCTTGAAAGCTCTTGAATTTCACAATTATATTTCTGGGCGTTTTCTTATCTGGATCGAATGTAGTGGATGTTCTATGAATCCTTTCAACGTCTATATTGCCCTCTTGTTGTAGGACTTCAGGGCAATTTTGCTGAATAATTTCTTTTAGTATGGAGTCCAGGTTTCTATTAATTTCTGGTTTATCTGGAAGACCAATTATTCTCAAATTGTCTCTTCTAGACCAGTTTTCTTGGTCTGTCACTCTCTCAATGAGATATTTCATGTTTCCTTCTATTTTTTCAGTCTTTTGACTTTGTTTTATTTGTTCTTGTTGTCTTGAGAGATCATTAGCTTCTAATTGCTCAATTCTAGCCTTTAAGGATTGTTTTTCAGCTCTAATCTTTTCATTTTCAGCTATGATCTTTTGGTTTTCTTTTACAATCTGGTTCAGTTTGCTTTTCAGTTCATTTGATTTCTGAGCCTCACTTTCCAATTGCAAGATTCTACCTTTTAAACTGTTATTTTCTTGCCAGATCTCTTCCATTTTCCTCAAAATCTCAGTTTTGAACTCTTCCATAGCTTGTGACCCGTTTTCCTTATTTGAGGTGGGTCCAGATGCTTATTTATTCTCCTCCTCCGTTTGCTCGGTTGTCTGGATTTTCTCTGTGTAAAAGTTGTCGAGTGTTAAAGACTTTTTTTTCTTGTTGTTAATCTTTCTCTTCTGAGCTTCCTGAGACTGGATAGCCATTGTTAGCCCAGCAGCTTCTCAGGTTTATCCTCGCGCTCAGGGTCTGTCCGCAGTCTATTGGCTCCTGAGGTCTGTCTGGTTTTTTCCAAGGTTAAGCCCCCTGGTGGACCCCCTTGCTTGATCCTCTGCAGGAGGTTTCTTTACAAGTCTCAGGGCGCTGCTTCCACAGTCGTATGCCCGTCTGCACTGGTTCCCCACTCAGGGTTTCAGAGCTTTAGCTCCTGGCTGTGTCTGCCTCCACCCACGCCTCCGCCCGTGCCTGAGCTCTGAGCCCACCTGAGCTCTGCTCCCGTGCTCTGCGCCCTGAGCCCACGCTCAGATTTTGCGTGTGTTCTTTGGCTTTTTGGGGTCCCAAATCTTGCTGCTCTCAGGAACAGGCCCTGGAGCTGCCAATTACTCAATGGGTGCCCCAAACTTGCTCTATTTCTTTTTAGCTGGCTTCGGCGATATAGGTGCTGTGTGTGGAGGGGGTGGGGGTGGGGTGGTTGCTCAGCCCGCGATTTAGTGAGAGCTGTTTCTCCCCTTTATAGCATGGAAATGTCCCGATTCCACGTACCTTCCACACTGCACCCTGTTGTGGGGTTCCTCCGTTCGTCTGGACTTGTTTTTATGTCCCCTTGAGGAGTCTTGTGTGTTTTGGTCAGGAGAGGTTAAGAGCTGCTTTTTACTCTGCTGCCATCTTAACCCAGAAAACCAAAAATCCTGAGAGTGGTTTTTGAGAATTATAGAAATCCTCTTTTCCTCTTTTCATGTAGACATTTTTACCTTAAGGAATCCCTTAAATTTTCTCATTCTTATTTACCTTTCTGGGCTTTTTTCATTCCTTTGATTCTGCTTTATTGTTTCTTGATTTCTCATGAAATCATTAGTTTATAGATGGTCAACTATGATTTTTAAGACCTGGTTTTCCTCTGTCAATTTTTGGTTCTCCTTTTTCAATTGGCCCATTTCTTCTTGCATCACTTTCATTTCTCTTCCCCACTTTTCCTCTACCTCTAATAATTGGTTTTTGAAGTCTTTTTTGGGATCTTACAGAATCTGTGTCCAATCCATATTTTTCTTTTGGACTTTGGGTGTGTTTTGTTTGCTTTCACTGTCCCCTTCTGTGTTTGTACCTTGCTTTTTGTCTCCATTAAAAATCTTTAGAGTGAAGTGCTTTTTTAAAATTGTTTGCTCATTTTTCCTATCTGGTTATAGGTAGGCTTTGTTTTCTGGGGAGTTAGGGTACCCTCTTAAACTTCAGTCCTTCCTTGATGTTATTTTCATATTATTTTCTAGGTTGTTACTAATTTACCAGATAGTCTGAGGGCTGAGAGCTCTGAGAGCCCCCTCTCCCTGCTTATTAAATTGACTCTTGAGATGCTGATAGCTTAAAGACTTTTCTCAGGCTTGGGTGTAAGCTTGTGATCTCAGTCTGAACTTGATCAGGTCAGGTGCTGATCAGATTCTAGCCCCAGGTTTAGAATCACGGTTTTGGTCTCAAGGTGTTCTTCATTCAATCAGGTACATCCTTAATTGCCCTGTCCTGGAGCTCCACACTTAGTTTTGGGCAAAAAGATCCCAGGGAGGTTTCCCCTGAGAACTGTGTCCCCACCCCAAACCATGGATTATGTCCTCAGCCCATGCCCAGACTGAGATTTCTGGCATAGCTCTGGGCCATGTGGATTGGCCCCCTTCAGCCCAGATTGCCTTGGGCTGGGACTCCAGACTTCTCCACAGGATTGTAATTTCAAGGGGTGTTAGTTGTCTTGGACCACTAATTGCCAGGGTCTGATTTAACTTGGGCTTAAGTTCAGAACCTGTGAGAGCAGATGTGTGGGGCAGGGGGGGGGGGGAGTGTGTGGTTTGCTCTTGGCTTGCTGCTATGCCTCCTGCTAGCTCTGCTTCCCTCTCAGTCCAGTTCCCCAGATGATCTCTGCTTACCTTTAGGGATTTTCTTTTTTTGAAAGTTGTTTCCATCTATCTCTTTTGGTTCTTTGACTTCTGTATTCATTTTGTGGCAATATTCACTCTTGGTCAGAGAGGATTTTCATGGTGAAATGGTGAGCTGCTGCCCTAGTTACCCCTCCATCTTGGCTCTACTTCTGCAAGCGATAAGTGACTAAAGACAAAGTTAGTGGCAAAAGATTCTAATTTTCTTGCCCAAGATTTTCCCTAGAAGAAAGGCAGATCTTCAGTAACTTCCAAGAGTGGATCCAATCCACCTTGGAAAGTGATTTCAGAAACATTTTTTCCTTTGTCAAACTTCCATATTCACTAGTCTATAAACAGAGAAGCTCTATGAGATGTGGAGCCCCAACAGTTATTGATTTTTTTGGCTGTTGAGTTTACATTTGTCTTAAGACTACATGCCACGTTGAATGTAGGTCAATGGCAGCTTTATGACAATCTCAGAGGGAGATATGATTAAAGGACAGATGTTTGTTTAGGAAAACCCTACAAACATACCTGAATTACTCATGTATCTTTGGGACTGGGAATACAAATTTCATTAGGACATAGATAAGCCAGCCCCCTGAGCATTTTGCTGATTTATTTAGACTTATTCCAATGCCTACACCACTGAGATCTCCACATGTATTACTTATACATTCAATATTTCTTTGTTCAGGAAACTGAATGTAAATAAGTGGAAGTTCAGTCCCAAATATAAAGGAGATTTGTTGTACTTAGCTAGTTGTTTCAAGCAAGAAGACTCCTGAATGGAGTGCCAGGTCTAAAAGTCAGGAAGACCTGAGTTCAAATCTGACCTTAGATACTCACTAGCTGTATGACCCTAGGCAAGTCACTTTACCCATTAGCTCAGTTTATTTATCTGAAAAATGAGGTGGAGAAGGAAATGGCCAACTAGTTCAATATCTTTGCCAAGAAAACCAAATAGTCAGATATAACTGAAACTACTGAAAATAATGCTTGTTCAAAAATTTAATTTATATGACTCATTCATCTAGAAAACTCACAGAAAGCTAAAAGTTGCAAGTACCTCCTCTAATGCATTTACACAAGTAAGTGTACAAATGATTGGTTAAATCATCACATTTTCTTTTATATTCTAGTTATTTAGTTTACTTTCCCAGTAAAAAAAATTTTCTTTCTCAGAGAAATATAATTTTATGTATGCTCAGAAATAAAAATTAGTATTTTGGGAAAATGGGAAAAATATGAATTTCAATAATTTATCATGAATGTGATACAAATACATAATTTTTTGAAGTACCAAATTAATGTTAAACTTGGTGAAAGCTAAATTTGACCACATAAGAAAAGGAAATTGAAGACAAAGGTAGATCATAATATAGTAGGGGGAAAAGTGTAGATTTGGGACTTAAGAGATCGGGTCTAACTTAAAATTCTATTCCTAATTAGTTTGTTACCTTGAATAAATCACCTCTCCATTCCTGCTCATCTGTAAAATGAATGAGACAGCATGGATTCTTTGTGATTCATTGCAGCTCTAAAGTCTATGCTTTTTGAATAATGGACCCATAAAAGGAAAGTTGATTTTTGTGGAATGTCACATCCTGTCTGACCTTTGATTTAAGCTGAAACTCATATAAGAAATAAAAGATAGGTCTAAGTCATTAGGAGGTTTGTTGCTATTGGCACTCTTCCACATGGTATTCTGTGCTTCTGGGCTATCCCTCAGAGTCCTATAATGGTAAGTTTCTTGAACTTTCCCTATCATTTGGTTTACCACATTATAATTGTAGAATAGAATTAGTTGATTTTCTTCTTAGTCTCATTGATTTGAGACTATTTAAAAAAACCCTTATATTCTGTCCTACAATTGATACTAAATATTGGTTCCAAGGCAGAAGAACAATAAGAACTATACAACTAGGGTTGTGACTACCCAAAGTCACAGAGCTAGGAAGTATCTGAGGCCAAATTTGAATCAGGACCTCTTGTCTTTAGGCCTGGTTCTATCCATTGAGCAACCTAGCTGCCCCAAACCCAGCACTGTTTAATTATATAGGTTTGATGTCCATGGATGACCTTGGAGCCAGCGGAAGTTGATCTGAGTTGAAGTTTTACCTCTAATATATCCTAACTTAAAGATTCTGGGCAAGTCACCTAACCTCTTACTACCCTGGGTGAGTCTCTAAGACTGGAAGTTACAGAGAAGTTGTTAATAGGCAATTATGGAGGGCATTTCTATATAAGGAAGTTTTGAACACTTAATGAGATCATAAGTCCAGACCAAAATTTAAAAAAGAAACACAAGTATAATTACAAAAATTTTTTTTCCTATTTTAAAAAAGTAATTCTCAGGCTGACCATATTATTTGTACCATGCTTCTCTTATAGTTTCTTCAGTGAAATGGTTGTAATATTGGAAAGAATCATCTAGTACAAACCTCTCAAGTTGGAGATGAAAAATGGAGTCCCAAAGAACTTCAGATTTTGAAGGGTCACAAAATAAATTAATGGCAAAGCTGGGATTAGAACCCTGGGTTTTCAAAATCATAGACCTCACCACCATATGTACTGTCTCCCTACTTCCAGAAAATTGTTAAAAGTCTGAAAAAAATGCTAAAATGCCTTTATTTTGACTGGCATTTAGTGTTGTAATTATTAGTAAAAAGTAGAAGAAGAGTTTATTCAAACTGAGTAAACCTCCAGTGGAAGGTCTTGGCAATGGTGTTGGTAATCATTTTGTAATCTGTTTTATTCAGTCTCACTCTTCTGCTTTATCTTTTCTTCCTCTTTTTTTCACTCATTTGTGTTCTCAGAGGGATCTTGGTAGAATTTAGGAGTAAGAGATAAGAAGGAAACTAGAGATAATTTTCCAAGATCAAAGCGGCATAGATATATTTAAAGTTGTGCTCTAGGCTTGTTTTAGGGGTGTAACTTTTATGTTGCTCCATGGCAACACCATTAGGAGATGCGCAACCTTTTACAAAAGCTTTGCCACATTTTTCGGATGGAAGAGAGTATTATTATAATTCTGAACCACTGGGTTATGGTTCAAGAGGTAGATAGTGACCTTAAGTGATATTTGAGGGAATAGATACAGACTATTTGTGAAGACTTGTTGCTCAGTAGGGAATACAATACCAACCTTAACCGTAGGGATAGAAGAAACCCGCAGCCTGATTAGTGGAGACGTCAATGAGAAAGGGATATTCCCTTGGCCAAACACACTAAGGAAAAAAGGAAAAGTTAAGTCACTTTAAATAGGAAATCCTGGCTGAGTATACTTATACATTCAGCTCATGGGGCAGCTGGTTAAAAGCCACATACTTGTGGATTTTCCCACTTTTTCCACACTTGTATACTCACAACCACTTTGGGCACCCATGGTTTAACCTCTGTTTCTTTAACTTCTTTTTATGAGTTGAGTAGTTCCATGTCATTAGATTAGTGGGAATGTGTGAACAGGATATAAGGAGATAGAAGCAATTACATATGGGGAAGGGTCACTGTATGTCATAATATAAGAGAGAGAGAGAGAGAGAGAGAGAGAGAGAGAGAGAGAGA
>NW_025372163.1:0-2379 GCF_016433145.1 Gracilinanus agilis | reverse complement strand
CCTTAACCTGAGGGTTCTCCAGCTTGGGAATAGCTGTCAGAGCTTGTGGCCTTCAAGTACTGCAGATTATCCATCTGCCTTTTTTTTTAAACCCTTAGAACATCTTAGAATCAATACTGTGTATTAGTTCTGTGGCAGAAGAGTTGTAAGGGCTAGAGCAGTGATTCCCAAAGTGGGCGCCACCGCCCCCTGGTGGGTGCTGCAGTGATCCAGGGAGGCGGTGATGGCCACAGGTGCATTTATCTTTCCTATTAATTGCTATTAAAATTTAAAAAAAATTAATTTCCAGGGGCTAAGTAATATTTTTTCTGGAAAGGGGGCGGTAGGCCAAAAAAGTTTGGGAACCACTGAACTAGACAATGGAGGCTAAGTGACTTGTTTAGGGTCACAGAGATAGGAAGTGTCTGAGGTCAGATTTGAACCCAAAACCTCCTGTCTCTAGGCCTAGCTCTCAATCTACTGAGCCACCCAGCTGCCTCACCCTCTACCTGCCTTCTTGAGGCAACAGGGAAGGATTTAGAGGGTTACTAATAACTTAATAATATAAGTATTATTATTCATGTTGCACAAAAAGTCCAACTTTTGCCCTGAGTTTCTGATGGTTGGCATTCACTCTAGCTAGTCTGAACCAGACCAACCATGTCTCTCTCCTCCTAACTTCATGCCATCAGCCTCTAGTGAACACTCCCTTCTCCTCCTTGTCCATGTTTATCTCTGTGCAGTAACAACACTAGCATTCTTGGAAAGAGCATGGCTGCCCATTGCATTATGATTCTACTCATCCTCCATTGACTTCCCAGACTAAATCAGAAAGCCTCAGATCTGTGTGATCTTAGGAGTCACAGGAATTGAGTTTGATCTGAGCTCTGCAATTTACTGTCTGTGACCTTGGACATCACTCCCTGGGCACATTGAGTTCAAGTTAGAGATCGGACTAGATGTCCTCCGAGGACCCTTCCCTCTCTAGCTCTGGGCTTCTATCATCTCCTCCCTAGCCACCACTCTCTTAGAAGTGTTGTCTTTCCTGTGAGAATGGGAACCTCTTAGCACATAGAGGCTGGCACATAGTAGGCACTTGATAAATGGCAGTTGGCTGACAATTTTTTTTGGGCATTTGAATCTTCAGCACATTGTGCTTATTATGTCATCATTTCTTAGTAAATGTTTATTCCTTCATCCAGTCCTTCTCCTCCTTATCAGTGCAATTCAGATAGACATGATCCTAGGATAAGATGTTTTTCTATTGTTCTTTTCTATTTAATGATGTATGTCTCTTGCATAGGTGGGTTCACTGACTGCTTTGTGTGGCTGAATAAAAGTATTGGGGATGTATTTTCATCTTCTGTAGTCTCCCTGAAAGCATCTCTGGAACGACTCCAGTGGCAAACTAGATGACAGAAATGAAATGGATCTCTCCTTCCCACATGACTTTGGTTAGCTTGTCTAGGGTCTTGTATTTGGAGAGCTGTATACATTCTGCATCGTTTTGCTGGAGATTGAGTCATTGGGATGGTGACAGCCGTTATTAGAAAATGTTTTTCCTAAGTGTCTTATAATGATCAATTTAGTAAACATTGTTTTGTTTACTTTAATGTTCTTGGTGATAGAGACAAAAAGACAGAAAAGAAAAAGTTTCTTTCTTCAAGGATTTCATGTTCAACTGGGGAGGGGATTGGAAAATAATGTTCTCTATGTAAGGAAGCGCCAGTAAATTTGGGGGAGTGGAGGGCACTCATCCTTGGTGGAGAGAAGTGTCAGAAAGGTTTCACTCAGAACGTGATGATATCTGAGCTAAGTCTGAAAAAAATTAGGGATTAAATGTGGTGGAGGTGAGGGAGCGGGGCCAGAATGGAGTATATTGTAATTGTGATTGGCCAGGGAACTAGAAAGGTGAGGAGGTAGCCAGTTTCAACAAAATTTTATCTGCCATGTTACTGACTGAGATTTTTTTGGCCAGTTCTCCAGAGTGCTTCTTGTAACTGCCTCACCTTGGGGCTTCTCTGAAATGGTGAGTGAATGGTATTGGAGGACTTCAGTGAGTTTTACAATCTCCTAATAGGCAAGTGGTCAACAGACATGGACTGACCATTCTTAAAAGAGGAATTGAAGAGTATGGACACCACATAGAAGAGAGTTCTAAGTCGTTTACAAGAGAAATACAAAGCAGAACAACTCCAAGGCTTCATCTTACCCCAGCAACTTGGCAAGGGTGACAAAAGATGGAGATAGTCCATGTCAGGGGGCTGTGGAGAGATGGGAACATTGTGACTGAACTGTGGATCAAGACAGTATTATGCATTGCACATGTTTTTAGATTTTTTTTGTATATTGATCAATTATGCTGATTTTTTCCCTCTTTTCCTTTCTTTCTCTTTCTCT
>NW_025372162.1:362-4361 GCF_016433145.1 Gracilinanus agilis | reverse complement strand
TATATATATATATAAATCGCGAAGTGTCAGAGCTATTAAAAATTGCAACTGGATGTTTCAGCTCAAAGTAGGTTTCATTTCATTATAAAAGTAAAAGTTAAATAACGTATTTGCTAGGAATGGTGTAGAAGGGATTATTGCAAAGATAAAAATCAAACTATGGGGGCAGCTGGGTAGCTCAGTGGATTGAGAGCCAGGCCTAGAGAAGGGAGGTCCTAGTTTGAAATCTGGCCTCAGACATTTCCCAGATGTGTGACCCTGGGCAAGTCACTTGACCCCCATTGCCCACCCTTACCACTCTTCCACCAAAAGAGCCAATATACAGAAGTTAAGAGTTTAAAAAAAAAGCAAAAAAAAATCAAACTAGAAGCCCTTCAATGGTCCAATCCACCTCTTAGTTTTTGACCATTTTTGTCAGAATTTAAAGGTAGCTGTGACTCATGTAAGCTAGAAGGCCAAGTGGGGTACAGATTTCAGTACCCCAAGTTGCTTAGGGCATTTGGAGGCAGTTAGAACCAGGGTATATAAGGGGGTATCCCCCAAGCAGAGCACACACTCATTCTGGGTTTAGGGGTAGTAGGATGGAGGGTGGTGTGAATTAGACGCTCCTTAGGCCTTAACTATACCTCTTACCAGAAGATTCCTTGTGCCTTACCCTGTTATTCTGAATATCCAGACTATCCCTCATTGACCTGTTTTCTACAGCTTTAATAAGATCCTATAAGCAGTTGACTGAGACTAAACATCATCTCTTCAGATCTACAATCAACACCAGCTAAAATTCAGCTTATTCATTTACTTATTTAGTTAGGTACTTGAGCAACAGAGAAGGAAAGGAAAAGAAAAACTGTGCCCAAACTTGGGCAAAGCCAGGCCCATGTCTTAGCTGTTAGTTGATAGAGACCTCCTAACCCTCATCTCTCATAAACCTTTCCTTTCCTTATTTATTACCTCCTGTTATTAAAAGTTTCATTCATAGTTCCAGATAGTGTTTGTACATTTCGATTAAGAAGGGTCAGTATCAACAGACTTACCCTTAAGGAATTTTCATACTCCATTTTCAAGACTGACGGTTGTGAAATTCAACTGTGAGGGCCCAATCTGATTTTACCATTTATCCTTGTTAATGGACTTCATCTTTTAGCCAGAATCATCCCTTCCTGTGGTAACACCTCTATCAAACCATCAAGTTGAGGAAGAATAACCCTGACATTTTCCTCTCAAAGTAAGAACAACAGAGTCTGTGACATATTGGGGGAAAGCAGGTTTCTCTACCCATTCTCCACTAACAGTCAGTGAGTCAGCTGCTGCTCCCTCCAGCCTGTGCCTGTCAGCTTTTACACTCAGTAGTTAAGAGCACTGGGCCTTGAGTCAGGAAGACCTGAGTTCAAATTTAACTTCAGACATGTCCTACTTATGTGACCCTGGGCAAGTCAATTAACTTCTGATTTCCTGAGAAAAGGATCCACTAGAGAAGGAAATGGCAAACCATTCTAATATCATTGTCAAGAAAATACCAGGAGTATGGCCAAGGGGGTCACAAAGAGTCAGATGTGACTGAACAATAACAATGAACAAATCTGAATTAATCACTTAAAATATTTTAACAAAGAAAAATCCTCTGTTTTGGTTCCATAACATGATATGATATAAATTTTCTTAAAGTGAAGATATAACCTGTACATCAAGAAAGAACCCATGTCATTGAGAACAGTGAGAGCATAATAGTTTCCTAGCAGATGTATATTAGGCTCAATTAAAATTAAAATACCCCTATGGAAATGGGGTCAATCTGATCTTACATGATTCCTCTCCCCATCCTCCAACCAAACCAAAGGGAAGCTAGAAGGTGCTGTGTGCACATCTGACCCAAAGAACATTCCTTTTTTTGTGTGTTGTCATTGTGTTTCACTTCCTTAGAAATAGATTGCTGAGGCCTGATCTCTGCCAATCCTATAGGCACCTGAAGATCTGTAACTAGACCTGAAGAAAAGTTCAAGCCAGTGAAAACACCACCACTTAAATTCATATCACAGAAGCAAGCTAGCTTTCCTTTAGTCCCCTCAGGCCAGCCCAAGAGAGCTCTTAGCTGTCAGTTTCCATTAAGACAACTAGAAAAAAGACAATATCTCAGATTTGACATCCACAGCAGGACTGAATCACTGGGAATAGGCTACATTCCTCAGCTGTAAATAGAGTGCACAACAGCTGGGAGGACAAAGATTTCCTTTCACTAATTATTAATATCATACAGCCTATTAAATTTTAAAAATTAACTGGATGGCCTTGGTTAAAAACTTTCCTATGAGGACTTCCGGGTTAAGATGGCGGCAGAGTAAGAAGCAGCTCTTAACCTCTCCTGACCGAAACATACAAAACTCCTCAAGGGGACATAAAAACAAGTCCAGACGAACGGAGGAACCCCACAACAGGGCACAGCGTGGAAGGTACGTGGAATCGAGACATTTCCAAGCTAAAAAGGGCTCTCACTCACTCAATCGCGAGCTGAGCAACCGCCCCACCCCCACCCCCTCCACACTCACCTATAGCTCCGAACCCAGCTAAAAAGAAATAGAGCAAGTTTGGGGCACCCATCGAGTCATCGGCAGCTCCGGGACCTGTTCCTGACAGCAGCAAGACTTAGGACCCCATTAAGTCAAAAAAAGCACGCGAAATCTGAGCGCGCGCCGGAGCAGGACGCTGGGCGCGCAGAGTGCCGGCTGAGTAGAGGCGTGGGTGGAGGCAGAACTAAGCCTAAGTGGGGAACCAGTGCAGACGGGTGTACGACTGTGGAAGCAGCGCCTTGAGACTTGTAAAGAAACCTCCAGCAGAGGATCAAGCAAGAGGGCCCACCAGGGGGCTTGACCTTGGAAAAAACCAGAATTCAGACCTCAGGAGCCAATAGATTGGGAACAGACACTGAGCCCGAGGATAAAGCTGAGAAGCTGCTGGGCTAATGATGGCTATTCAGCATCAGGAGGTTCAGAAGAGAAAGAATAATAACAAAAAGAAGAAGTCTTTAACACTCGACAGCTTTTACACAGAGAAAATCCAGACAACCGAGCAAACAGTGGAGGAGAACAAACAAGCATCCAGACCCTCCTCAAATAAGGAAAACTCCTCACAAGCTATGGAAGAGTTCAAAACTGAGATTCTGAGGAAAATGGAAGAGATCTGGCAAGAAAATAACAGTTTAAAAGGTAGAATCTTGCAATTGGAAAGTGAGGCTCAGAAATCAAATGAACTGATAAGCAAATTGAACACCAGAAATGACAAGATTGAAAAGGAATACCAAAAGATTATAGCCGAAAACCAAAAGATTATAGCCGATAACCAGTCCCTAAAGGCTAGAGTCGAGCAATTAGAAACCAATGATCTCTCAAGACAACAAGAACAAATAAAACAAAGTCAAAAGACTGAAAAAATAGAAGGAAATATGAAATATCTCAATGAGAGAGTGACAGACCAAGAAAACCGGTCTAGAAGAGACAATTTGAGAATAATTGGTCTTCCAGAAAACCCAGAAATTAATAGAAACCTGGACTCCGTACTAAAAGAAATTATTCAGCAAAATTGCCCTGAAGTCCTACAACAAGAGGGCAATATAGACATCGAAAGGATCCATAGAACACCCACCATATTCGACCCAGAGAAGAAATCGGTTAGAAATATTATTGCCAAATTCAAAAGCTTTCAAGCAAAAGAAAAAATCTTACAAGAAGCCAGAAAGAGACAATTCAAATATCAAGGAGCACCAATCAGGATCACACAGGATCTGGCAGCCTCCACACTAAAAGACCGTAAGGCTTGGAATACAATATTCAGAAAGGCAAGAGAGCTGGGCCTGCAACCACGGATCAACTACCCATAAAAATTGACTATATATTTCCAGGGGAAAGTATGGGCATTCAACAAAATTGAAGAATTCCAGGTATTTGCACAGAAAAGACCAGGGCTGAATGGAAAGTTTGATATCGAACCACAAAAATCGAGAGAAAC
>NW_025372162.1:0-267 GCF_016433145.1 Gracilinanus agilis | reverse complement strand
AGAAACATGAAAAGGTAAATAAGATACAGAGGGGAAAGAAAGAAAACTTATAATTTTTAAATTTGCCTTTTTAAGGGCCTCAGTGAGATCTAATTATCTGTATTCCTATGTAGAGAAATGTTATGTTTAATTCTCTGTAGTGAACTCTATTCACTATTATAATATTCACTATTATAGTAATCAGAAGAATAATTCACAGGGTGAGGGTGGAACACTAAATAATCTAAGATGACATGGGGGATGGGAAAGAGGGGGTGAATAGCAGGG
>NW_025372161.1:0-12221 GCF_016433145.1 Gracilinanus agilis | reverse complement strand
AATTACTCAAATATACAAGGAGCTAAATCAATTGTACAAAAAAATAAAGCCATTCTCCAATTGATAAATGGGCAAGAGACATGAACAGGTAATTTTCAGATAAAGAAATCAGAACTATCAATAAGCACATGAGAAAGTGTTCTAAATCTCTAATAATTAGAGAAATGCAAATCAAAACAACTCTGAGGTATCACCTCACACCTAGCAGAATGGCTAAAATGAAAGAAGGGGAGAGTAATGAATGTTGGAGGGGATGTGGCAAAATTGGGACATTAATGCATTGCTGGTGGAGTTGTGAACTGATACAACCATTCTGGCTGGCAATTTGGAACTATGCCTAAAGAGCTCTAAAAGACTGCCTGCCCTTTGAGCCAACCATAGCATTGCTTAGTTTATACCCCAAAGAGATCACAGATAAAAAGACCTGTACAAAAATATTTATAGTTGCGCTTTTTGTGGTGGCAAAAAACTGGAAAACGAAGGGATGCCCTTCAATTGGGGAATGGCTGAACAAATTGTGTTATATGTTGGTGATGGAATACTATGTGCTCAAAGGAATAATGAACTGGAGGAATTCCATGTGAACTGGAAAGACCTCCAGGAACTGATGCAGAGGGAAAGGAGCAGAGTACATTGAACACAGAGACTGATATACTGTGGCACAATTGAATGTAATGGACTTCTCTACTAGCAGCAATGCAATGACACAGGACAGTTCTGAGGGATTTATGGTAAAGAACGCTATCCACATTCAGAGGAAGAACTGCAGAAGTGGAAACACAGAAGAAAAACAACTGCTTGAACACATGGGGTTGATGCGGACATGATTTGGTATGACTACCCTAGAACAATTATCAATAATATGGAAATAGGTCTTGATCAATGACACAGGAAGAAACCAGTGGAAATGCGTGTCAGCTACGGGGTGTGGAGGGGTGGGGGGAGAGAGAGGAAGAACATGAATCATGTAACCATGGAAAAACTTTTTCTCAAAAATAAAAAAAATTTAAATAAAAGAAAAGAACAAATTACAAGTGGGTAGACTTGTACCTACTGCTCTTTTTTCTAAGGGAAAGTACTTCCTGATTGGGTCCTTATAGGTAGAAAATTCTATCCAAGAATGCCTCAAGCAAAGAACTGGCAACAGAGGGGTGTCCCTCCATTGGGGAATGGCGGAGCAAGCTGTGGTGTGTGCCGGCGATGGAATACGATGGGGCGGTGAGGAGGGATGAACAGGAGGACTTCAGAGAGAGCCGGGGAGACCTTCGTGGACTGATGCAGAGTGAAGTCAGCAGAACCAGGAGAACAATGTACACAGTCACAGCGATAGTGTGGGGGGATCGACAGGGACAGACTGGGCTCCTGACAGGGCTACAACGACCCGGGACAAGTCTGAGGGACTTAGGACAGAGACTGCTCTCCACCTCCGGGGAAAGAACTCTTGGAGTCAGATGGCAAATGAAAGCAAGACATTTTTCATTTGTATATTTGGGTTTATGTTCTAGTGTTTTGGCTCTCTAAGATTATTCACTTACAAAAATTAACAATATGTAAATATGTTTTGTGTGATAATACAGGTATAACCCAGATGGAATTGCTTGCCAGTTTCAGGAGAAAGTAGGGAAGGAAACTTTGGAAAACTTATGTGGAAATTGTAATTGGTAAAAAAAAAATTAAATTACATGAAAAAAACAACAACAAAAAAAAAACAAGAATGCCTCAAGGAGTTTGTTTTACACTTTGGGACAATAAAATAAACAAAATTAAACAAAATAATTTTCTGGGGGAAGGGGAAAAACTGGATTGGGTTTTATTTAAGAAGTTGAGATTTCAAGGACACCAAGGATACCCTGAAGGCTCCAATCAGGGCTATGTATCTGGTCCCTTTTCTACATCTTTCTGGAAGATATGAGAAAAGGAGTATTTTTGTAGTGCTATGTGCCAGACATTGGGCTAAGTACTTTATATACATGATCTCATTTGATCTCATTTGAGCAGCAGAGGAGAGATCCCAGCTACTCAGCCATTACTCCCTCCCATTTAGAGCATTTTATTTCATGATTTTCCCTCTTTATAGTAGATGTGGCCTAAGCTTATTCTGACTGTAGCTTCTTGGTTTTGAATTCCTGATTGTTGCTTTGCAGTATTTAATTTGGAATTTAGACTACAACATCCATGGATATTTTCAGTTTGGGGTTTCTTTCAGGAAGTGATTAATAACTTTTTCCCCCTCTTTTCATTTTGTTTTCTGTTTTAAAGAGATCAGGGCAATTTCCTTTTAAGATTTCTTCAAATATTACATCTAGGTTTTTAGCAGAGTCAGTCTCCAAGGAGTGTAAAGATTCTTTTTTTTTTAAACCCTACCTTCTGACAGAGCTAAAGTAAAAATAGATCTGGTTAAAAGAGATAGGGAAAGTAACTACATCCTGATAAAAGGCAGTATAAACAATGAAGAAATATCAGAACTCAGTACGTATGCACCAAACAGTATAGCTTCCAAATTTCTAAAGAAGAAGCTAGTGGAGCTCAAGGAGGAAATAGATAGCAAAACCATACTAGTGGGGGGACCTCAACCTCCCCCTATCAGATCTAGATAAATCAAACCAAAAAATAAATTAGCAAGTGATAAGAGAGGTGGATGAAACCCTAAAAAAATTAGAGTTAATAGATAAATGGAGAAAAATAAATAGGGACAAAAAGGAACACACCTTCTTTTCAGCAGCACATGGAACATTAACAAAGATAGACCATGTAATAGGGCACAGAAACATGGCAAACAAATGCAAAAAGCAGAATAAATGCAACCTTATCAGATCATAATGCAATAAAAATAGTTATTAGTAAGAATACATGGAGAGGCAAACCAAAAACTAATTGGAAATTAAATAATATGATTCTCCAAAATAATTTAGTGAGAGAACAAATCATAGAAACAATTAATAATGTCATTGAAGACAATGACAATGATGAGACTTCTTACCCAAACCTATGGGATGCAGCCAAAGCAGTTCTAAGGGGAAAATTTATATCACTGAGTGCATATATTAACAAATTAAGGAGGGCAGAGGTTAATGAATTGGGCATGCAACTTAAAAAACAAAGAAAATGAACAAATTAAAATCCTTCTGCCTTAGAATCAATACTGTATATTGGTTCCAAGGCAGAACAGTGGTAAGGGTAGGCAATGGAGGTTAAGTGACTTGCCCAGGGTCACACAGCTGGGAAGTATCTGAGGCCAGATTTGAACCTAGGACCTCCCATCTCTAGGCCTGGCTTTCAACCCACTGAGCTACCCAGCTGCCCCTGGAATCTTAAACATTCATCAACCTGTTTTCCAAAGGGGTTTTTTAAATAGTACATATGTTAAATTTTCTCCCCCCCCCCCCCCCCCCCTTTTGACTTTATTCTAGAATTTCTCATTTTCTCAGGGTTACTGCCAAGAAGTTTGCCCCATGCTATTTTTCAGAGAATCCACTACATGGATTAAAGTTTTCCACCTTCTGTTCTAAACTATTTATTCTCCTTCCATTCTTTTTCTTTCCTTCAGAGCTCTTATTTCACTTGTGATTGTATTTTCTATCTTTAACTAAAGCAACATCCCCAGCCTGAGCATGTTTTCCTTCGAGGTGCCCAGGCAACAAAAAGAGAAATGTGAGGAAATTTACTCAACAGCAGCTCTCCTTACCTGCCCCTTTCGACTGCCAAGGCATCGAGCTCATCGAAGAAAAGAATTGATGGGGCCACGGCTCGGGCTTTCCTGAAGATCTAGAAGGGACATTGCCATGAGCTCAAACTCAAGCTTCCACTGCGGAGGCTGCGAGGCAGTCCCTTCCCCACTCACCTTCCTGAGGCACGCACACTGCCTCGCACCCAGCAGGAGATCAATAAATGCTCGTTGGAGCTAGCCATGAAAATTAAAAAGTCTATTCTCATTTGTGCTCACAGAGCTTGAATTAAAGGAACCCCAGGAGCCTTCTAGCCCTCATTTTACAAAGGAAGAAACTCAGGCCCAGGAATCAAAAAATGATTTGCCCAAAATTACCAGGATAGGGTCAGAACTAGGATTTGAACCTTATTCCTCTTTCCACTGTATCATGATTTCTCCACAGTGTGCTTTTTTTTTTTTTAATAAATCCTTACTGTCCATCTTGGAATGAATATTGTGTATTAGTTCCAAGGCAGAAAAGCAATAAGGGCTAGGCAATGGGGGTGAAGTGACTTGCCCAGGGTCACCCAGCTGGGAAGTGTCTGAGGCCAGATTAGAACTCAGGAAGATGAGTGCTCTAACCACTGTGCTATCTCGCTGCCCAATATACAGACCCTAACCCTCAAGTTTACATTCTAATGAATGTTAACAATTTTTAAATAATCATTATTCTTATGTGACCAGAGCAGGATTCTCAGAGCATGGCTCGTGCTTTATGGCCATTTTTCTGCATCTGGTAGTGACCGCTTAGCTGGCGATGATTTAAAGGGAAGGAGAACTCTCGAGGGCAAACTAAGTGCTTCAGAGCTTCAGGACTGGCGTTTTAAGCGAACAACCACGTGGGCAGCCACATGGCCCGACGGACAGAGCGCTGGGCTTGGAAGCCAGAAGGTTCGCCTTCCGGAGACCTGGGCAAGTCATCTCGCCCTGTCTGCTATGAATGAATGGGTGAATAAACAAATAAAGAAGTCAACTAGGGATGGGGGGCGGGGGGGAAGGGAAGGAAGAATCTCCAGGGAGGGCTTCTTCACCACTTTTCTGCGTAGCCCCCGCAGTCTGGTGACGCCCTCTCCCTTAGGCTTTCCAATGCCTAGAACGTAGCAAAGGGACAGAATTTAAAAGGAAGCTAGAAGCCAGTTTAAATAAAGCAGCATTTCCCCATTTCCCATTCGAGTGCCCGGACACCCTGCACTCTACCTCTGGGTCTGGGGAGTGCAGCCTGGGGGGGGGAATCTCTAAGACAGCTGCCCCCCGCACGCACAGAGCCGGGGCCCTCTCTGGAAGCAGCCTGGCTCCCGGGGCAGTGGGGGACAGAGGACGGCGCCAGCCGGCCTCCACCCAGGTGCTCGGTCCGGGAACCTGCCGGTGGCACGAGGCCCAGCGGGCACAAGGCCGGCCCAGCGACGTCCCCCTCTCTGCCCACAGCTGGGGCTCCTCCACTATTCTGCCTTCAAACATCCCCATCCTTTCTCCCAAAGAGCTCTCACTAGGCCTCTCACACATACTGGCGGGGGCCCTCGGCAAGAGACGTGGCTCCTGAAGCCCGGATATCTGCCTGAGACTAGAGCTTAGCCCGAGGTGCCCATGAGCACCTCACAGAGATAACCGCAAAACTAGGCGGTGCCCATGGAAAAGTCAGGGAGCCCGGCGGAGAGAAGGCTGGATTTCCTAGTCAGAAGACTTAGACCTTTACAAGCTGTGCGACCTTGGGCAAGTCACTCAAACTTCTTGTTTCTTCCACTGTAAAATGGAGATTATTATAATAACATTAGGATGAAAACCTCCCTGGGTTGTTGTGAGGATCAAATGAAAAAGCATTTGTAAAGTGTTTAGCACAGTGCCTGGCACATAGTAAGCACTTCATAAATCTTCCCTTCTTCCCTCCCTCCCTCCTTCTTCCCTTCTTTCCCCTTTTTCCTTTCTTCCTTTCCTTCTTTCATTTTCTTTTCCTTCCCTCTCTTCTCTCCATCCATCCATCCATCCTTCCTTCCTTCCTTCCATTTCTCCTTCCTTTCCTCCTTTCTCCCTTCTTTTCCTCCCTTCCTTTCTTCTCCCTTCCTCCTTCCCTCCCTCCCTTTATTCTCAGTCCTTCCTTCCTTCCTTCCTTCTTTCCCTCCTTCACTTTTTTCTTCCTCCCTTCCTTCCATTCTTTTTTCTTTCCTTCTCGCCCTCCCTCCTTTCATTCTTTTCTTTTTTCTTCCTTCCCTCTTTTCGTCCTTATCTCCCTCCTTTCCTATCTTTTTCCTTCCTTTGTCTTCCTCCTTCCTTCTTTCTTTTTCTGTATTTTCCTTCCTTCCCTATATTTCTTTCCCACAAGAATGAAACCACAGATTAGGTAGACAGAAATACATATAGACAAACAGATATTAGCCCCATTTACCTCTCTGACTGCTCGTTCCGACTGACCGACATATTTATCCATTAATTCTGGTCCCTGCAAGGAAAGAGAGCATGAACAGGTTAGAACACTTCCTTCCTAGGAGAAGAAGGGACACCGTCAGCGTCTTGACTTGACGGGGCCCCACAGATGCCTCGGCGAGTGGCGTGTCTGTCCCACTTAGCTTCTGCCTTAGTATCAGTCCAAGGGCACAAGAGCGGCAAAGGCGAGGCTGGGGGGGAGGTGACTTGCCCAGGGTCACCCGGCTAGATCTGACCGGCGGCCCCGTGTGTGCCGATGGTTCAGTGGAGCCGGTGCCCGCTGAGCGCGCGTGCCTCTGGTATCCGGCCGGAAGCGAGGCGCCTTGAAAGCCGGGACTCGCGAGGCGCCGCTTCTTCGGGCATCCGTCCGAATCCCTGCTCGTCTCAGCCCAACGCCCGTGAGCGGAGAAATCGGAAGTTGGCTTCGCTGGAAAAGCGACGTCAGGATGCGGGAGGGAAGCCGCGGAGGGAAGCCGCGGAGGGAAGCCGCGGAGGGAAGCCACGGAGGCTTGCGAGGCCAGGAACGCCGGGAAAGGCCGGCCCCGGGCCGGAGGAGAGCCGCCCGGCCGAAGGGCCCGGGCCTCTCGCAGAGCCGTCCTGGGCAGAGCGCGGAAGGGCCAGAGGGCGGGAGAGCCTTTCCCCGGCTCCCAGGAGAGGGAGAGCTTTGAGCAGGCGCCCCGACACTTACTGGGCTCCCGTGGCGGCCTCGGCCCTTCGTAGGAGGGCGGTTCGGCAGTGTGACAGGTGAAGGGGAGGCCGGGCCCAAAAGGAGGCGGGGACGTGTCCCTCTGTCCATCTGCACGTCGAAGCCCGAGGAGGCACGAAGGTCAAACAAGGCACCCAGGAGTCCAAGTGCTGCTGAGGAGGGAGTGATTTTTCAGAGATGGGCGATGCCGAGGCGAGCGAGGCAGCTCAACGGCCTGAGCGCCGGGCCTGGACACGGGAGGCTCAGACCTACCTCGGACCCCTTCTCGCTGGGTGGCCCTGGGCGAGTCGCTTTATGAGCGCTAGACCCGGCTGCCCCGAGAAAGGCGCAGGAAGCCGTGCGGCCCTGGCCTCTCCCTGTCCGCAGTGGGACGGATGGTATGGCAGGCGCTGCAGTGAGCGGGCGCGCCGCGGGCTTGCCGCCTTCAGACGGCGCTCTGCGCCAAGCAAGGGGCCTTACGGGCCGTGTGGCGTCTCCCGGCCCTCCCACCAAGGCCTGAAGACCGCCATCTCCCCGGGGTGGCCGGGGTGAGGCCTGGGGGGTGAGGCCTGGGGGGTGAGGCCTGGGGGGCGAGGCCGCATCGCGCTGACAAATCCAGGCAGGCGGGGGACAGAGGCAGGGACGGAGGCCAGCTGGCACACTTCCCTTCCCAGGAGCTGCCCACGGGGAGGCCTTCATCCTCCTCACTGGCGTCATAATGCAGCCTCGCCATGCCCCACGGGGGCAGGCCGAGAACTCTCTCCCAGGGATTCTCCATTTGTCCCAAGTGTTCATCATAAACGCCTTCCCTAGGAAGCCCCCAGACCGACCATGCAAGATAAGGGGGGAGCTGGGGAGCACAAGAAGGGCTTGGGGGGGTGTCTGTTTGGTTTTTTAAACTGTAACGGAGAGCAGCCAGGGGGCTCAGCGGGGGGAGGACCAGGCTTGGAGACAGGAGGTCCTGGGTTCCAATCTAGCTTCAGACATTTTCTAGCCGTGTGAATGGGCAAATCAATGGACCTCAGTGGCCCGGCCCTCCCCGCTCTTGTGCCCGGGGACTCATTCTGAGGCAGAAAGAAAAGACGGAACAAAAGGAGACGTCGAGCCTGACTCAGCCACCTCCCTATTTGAGCAGGTTAGCAAACCAAAGCTACGAGCGCCTGCTGTGGACGGGCTGACACAGACTTTAGGAACACCGTGGGTGAGGTTTCTCCTCGCCTCCTTTTGGAGATGACGGAAAGACACCAACAGAGCAGCGGCTGGTGACAGGAATAAGAAGACACAAGGACAGGCCACGGGCAGGTATTTCCCAGGAGTTTGGCTAAGAAAAGGAGGAAAGGCCTGAGAGAAACAGAGTGCACGTGGCTGACGGGGCTTTCCCAAACTGTTAAAAAATCAAGAGCAGTCACAGCGGTACTACATGTGAGACACAGGCAAAGCGCCACAGTCCGGGGCTCCTTTTCCTTCCTTTCTCCTCGGTCCCAAGGACTCGGGAATCAGAAATGGAGCCTAAACTCCCCTGCAGGACACCCAGACCTACCAAAGAGAGAAGGGCCGCATCTTTGCCCATTTTTTAGTCAGAAGGCCTTTTAAAGGTCACGGGTTCCAACCCCTTTGAGTAATAGAGGAGGAAGCTAAAGAGGAAAAGCAACTTGTCCAAGGCGGTGCAGGTAATGGGCTGGGAAGAGGCAAGATTCAAATCTGGGTCTTCTGCCAAAATCGAATCCTGGTTCCATTAAGGCCCTGGGCTGAAAACAAGCCTAATCAAATATTTTTACAAAATCTACCTAGTGAACTAGTTTGAGCTAGTAAGAAACCAATTTATTTGCCAGAACCACTCATGTGAAAACAGCCTTGAATATAAAAACATTCTCTGGACTGAACACCTTTGGCAAACAGAACATTTTAACCTTCTTGAATCAAGGAAGGGTGTCCATATTAATTTGTCTTTGGGAATAATGGCTCGTATTTAGAAATCTTTTTCAGGTCCAAGGTGTAAAGTACATTTATACTGGGCTTCATTTGGGGCTCATAACAAGCCTGTGAGGTAGGAAGCACAAGTATTATGATCTCCGTTTAACAGAAATGGAAGCCGAGTCTTGGGGGATTTCGCTGATTTGCCCATTATGGCACAGCCATTAGTTGTCTAAGGTCTCTATGATCACGAGTCTCTTTCTAATGCCACCCTGCCTCCGTCACCTCAAAAGTCCTCATAAGGTAGAAAAGACGTTGGAAAAGGCAAAGGAACACTGGATTTGCAGGTAGACCATTTTGATCTCCGATTGGCTCACTACCTAGCTGACCTTGGGCAAGTGACTTCCATTCATTCACTAAGCCTCGTCCGACTCCTCTGTAAAACGGGGAAAGGGGCATTACCGGACGTGCACTCCAAGGAGTTTAGAGACAAAAAACATCGGACCCCCCTTGGGATAATGGTTCGATTTATGCCGAGCTGTCCATAGAAACACTCTCTGTGGTAGCAAAGAACCTGAAATCAACGGGTAGCCATCAACTGGAGAAGGTCGTAGAACGCCGTAGTACAACTTTGTATTAGGATATTATTGTACAGGAAGAAATGACAAATAAAAGGAATTCTGAAAAATATCTGCCTGAACTGACTGAAAAAATCAATAGGAGCAGGAGAATAATATACATACACTAAGTAAAACATATAAACAAAAGATCACTAAATGGAAAGTGAGCTTTGAATTATGAAAAAAAATCAATAGAAGAGAGGAAAGAGAATTTTAAAAACTTAGTTTCTCCCTCTCAAGCAGAGGGGAGAAAGACTGCTAAGACATAAGAAGTACTAGTAGTAGTGGTGGTAGTAGTAGTAGTAGTAGTAGTAGTAGTAGTAGTAGTAGTAGTAGTAGTAGTAGTAGTATAGTGTGCCTTTTTTTTTTAATTCTTACCTTCTGACTTGGAATTCATGCTATATACTGGTTCCAAGACAGAAGAGCGGTAAGGGCTAGGCAAGGAGGGCTAAATGACTTGCCCAGGGTCACAGTCAGGACATGTCTGCAGCCAGATTTGAATCCAGGACTTCCCATCTCTAGGTCCAGCTCTAAATCTTTATATGCTTAAATGTTTCCATGCTTAAAAGTTTGCAAACCACTTTACGTACATCCCCTCATTTGTTCTTCAACAAACCCTATCATTTAGTGCCATTACTCTAAGCATTTTAGAGAGGAGGAGACTGAAGCTAAGGTTAAGTGACTTATCGATGGTCACCCAGCTAGGCAGGACTTGAAACTCAAGTCTTCCTGATTCCCAGTCCAGAGCTCTAACCACTAGCTGCCTGGCCAGAACGTCCCGCATGTGCGTGACCCGGGTGGGCCGCTGGGCGTCACGGTGCGTACTTTTAGACAGGAATCCGGACGACCTGAGGCCAATGAAGGGCTCGTTCCCCGCCACTTCCCCTGGCGTGTGGAAGCACAGCGATAACGGCACTCGGGTCAAACTTTAAAGCACACCTACGTGAGGTGCCGGCGGGGTCCCTTTCTCTTATGGCACGGCGCAGGGAGCGGCCATCAGCTGAGCCACGGGAAATGAGCGAGGGGAGCCTCTTGGGCTCGTCTGAGGGGAAGGACTCGCGCCAGCCGCGGGAGCCCGGCTCTCCTCGTGACTAGGGAGGCAGCGCCGTGTGGAGGCGAGTCTGGGAACGTCCGAGCCGGGCAGCTCAGGCGGCAGGCCGGCCGCAAAGGCGCCTCCCGAGGAGCGCCGGGCCTCCTCAAGCCTTCCTCGTCAGGGCCGGCCCGCTTTGCTCCAGAGCTCCAGGAGAGCTCTTAATTGGGCCAAAAGCGAGGGAGGGAAGGGAGACGGGAAACATTCTGACCGAAACGCCCCGCGTCTGTCAAGTGGAACAGCCTGCGGCAAAGCCCATGCACGCGGGGCGAGACGTGCGGAGGGGGCCGCGTTGGACTTAGACTCAATGTTGGGAAAACATGAACCACACGAGTGGGTCAACAGATTGGGAAAATTGCCTGCCCCGTGCCAGCTTCACGAGGCCTCCCGTAGAAAGTCTGGGTGCCGTGGCTTTGGGGGGATGGAATCTGGAGAAGCAGAGCCCGGAGCTACCTTGCAGGGCGAGAGGGAAGGATGCGGAGACGAGGAGGGAGGCCGCGGCCCCCACAGCCAGCGGCATGGCAGGCCATCACCCGGCCTCTAGGGGGCGGCGGCAGTGGGAGCAGATGAGGGGCGCTCTCATGCGAGGCTTCCCCCAGCGGAGGCACCAGGGAATACTTCAATGGATTTTTATTGTTCGTTATCCTGTTAATAAAATGATGTTTGTCTAAGCCAGTGATTCCCAAAGCGGGTGCCACCGCCCCCCGTGGGTGCTGCAGCGATCCAGGGGGCAGTGATGGACAAAGGAGCATTTATCTTTCCTATTAATCGCTATTAAAATTAAAAAAAAATTAATTTCCAGGCGGCTAAGCAATATTTTTTCTGGAAAGGGGGCAGCAGGCCAAAAAAGTCTGGGAACTACTGGGCTAAGCCTAGAACACGGGTCTGACTGACGGAGAACAAGTTTTGCCAATTTCTTAATGATTAAGAGCACCCTAATGATATAATATCAAAGCTGTGTGTGTCTTTGTGGGTGTTTCTAGAGTCATTCCTAGTGCTAGTTCCTCCAGAAAGCCTGCCAGAGCCCCGATCCCCATCCCACAACTTCCTTCTTGGAGCCCCCTCACCCTTTGTTTTAGAACACTCCAGGCCCTCGGCCCGGAACATTCTATTTTTGAAGGAGTAGTCAGGAGGACTTGGATTCCAATCCTGCCTCACACACTTAGCCGTGTGCCCACAGGCAGATCACTTGAGCTCTCTAAGCTTCCTTCTCCTCACCTGAAAAAGGTAAGTAGCAGCCCCAGCCCCTCAGAGCAGGGCTGGGAGCATCAAATGGCTCCACGGAGGGGAGGCACGGCGAGGAAATGTTCCCTAGATTTCTTTTTCTTATAAAGCAACAGGTGTTAGTACCAAATTCCCCAATGAACTATACACCACATGAAGGCAAGTCTTTAAAAGCATGGAGGCAAAGAAAGGTGCTGGCAAACTCCTGGAAAACAAGAGGTGTGCTTTGAAAAACCAGAGAAACATGCCATGGGATCGGAAAGTCTTCCTGTTCTGCAAGAAAGTCCCTGGCACCAATACCAAAACAACATCCAAATCGATCTGCTCCTTAAATTTCACTGAGCACAGTCTGGGGGAGGAAAAAAGTCAGTTTTAAGAAGGAAAAAAAAAAAGATTGCCATGTCCATGAAGTGATGAGAGAGGCCTGGAGATGTCTGCCTCTTGGTCTTTGGGGAGCCATGGGAAGATGCTCTGTGCTCGGAGGCAATCCAGCCCCAAACTGTGCCTGAAACCGGCTTCCAACCAAGCCTCCCAGTGCACTTGGAAACGAGAGACACCTTTCTG
>NW_025372160.1:0-4046 GCF_016433145.1 Gracilinanus agilis | reverse complement strand
CCTTCCTTCCTTCCTTCCTTCCTTCCTTCCTTCCTTCCTTCTTTCCTTCCTTCCTTCTCCTCTCTCCTTTTTTAAAAAGGCATAAATCATTCTCTTTTTAAAACCCTTTATCTTTCATTTTAGGATCATACTGTTTATTGGTTCCAAGGCAGAAGAGCAGTAAGGGCTAGGCAATGGGAGTTAAATGACTTCCCAGGTTCACACAGCTAGGAAGTATCCAAGGCCAGATTTAAAACCCAGGACCTGCAATCTGTAGGCCTGGCGCACCATCCACTGAGCCATCTAGCTATCTCTAGCACTAATTATTCTTCTGAGGATTAAAATTTTTAATTTTTTTTCTTCTAGGGGAAAATGAGACATTTTGACCTTACTTTTTTAAAGTTACTAAAACAGGAAAAGCTTAGAATAGGGTTTCTTAGATAGAGGTCTGTGAACTGGAATGGAGAAAAATGTACATATTTCTTCAATATAATTGTTTTCTTTTCAGTCCTAAGTTATTTTATTTTATGCATTTAAAATATTTTTATTCTAAGAAAGGAGCCATAGACTTTATAAGCCTGACAAAGGGCTAATAACCCCCAAAACATTAAGAACCTCTGAATGAGAAGTAAAAATGAAGAAATTCTCTCATCCTCTTATCTTCCTCAATCTGAGGATGTCCAGTAGATAAAGCCACCAATCTGGGTGTGATGAGTCAGCTTCCAGGCCCTCTTTTGAGAAGGATTCTTCCCCAAAAGTAGGTGAGCGTTCCTTGAACTGGAAAATTTGGTAAGGGTCCCTTATTCATGATCTGGTCAGTACCAATGGGACTTCTAAACCAGATCATGAATCCTCCTCCAACTCCAACTCATCTCACACAAACATGCGCTTAAACTGCTTAAACCTTAAAAGTCTTACAAGCCAGGGGCGCCATGTCAGGAGGGGCTGTTGACTTGGTCCTCAGTCTCAGGAGAGGAGCCAAGGGCTGTACACCTGTGACCAACATGACAAGCCACTGGATGGCACTGTCGATCCATGCAAATGTCTAGCCTGGCGCATTTATCTTTCTTTTAAAAAGGCAGTTTAGCCTTGACAGGTAATTTGGCACATTTCGAGTTGAAATGTGCCAAATGATTTGGCAGATATTTCACATACCTCTGAAAATAGGAGCACCTGCTGCTGTCGGCCTGCAGGGGAGTGGAAGAGGGTGGGAAGAGGGGGGTTCTCCCCTGTTGTTGTTGCTAATTACAGGATTTGTAACAAGATTCTAGTAGAGGCTACATGGGCTTGCCCCATTTTGAGGGCAGTGTCATGTTTTAAAGAACAGAAAAATAGAAGCTATCTCTCCATAAAAATAAAAAGATCGTCTTTACTGAAGAGACCATTGGCCATCTTCTCAACCTTCTTGAAGCTTCTGGGGCCTCAAGAGAGTTGGAACCAACTAGTTATGTCAATCAGTTCCAGATTGAATGGAATCTGGCAAAACCAGAGCCAAAACAATCTTCTACATTGAGGAAAATTCTCTTCTAAATTAAAAAAAAATGCCCCGTCCCTGTTTTAGGGTTTTTTTCATGTTTAATTAGAAGAGAAACTAGGAAATGCCAAAATGTTTCACACATTATGTCTGAGCTACCTTCTTGGTTGCCACAGAGAAACACATAATTTAAGGCAAGGCAAGCCAACTCAATGAGCAATCACCCTACTAGGCACTGGGGACATAAAGACAAAAACAAGGAACCAGAGGAAACAACCAGCCTTTGTCCTCAAGGACCTTCCATTCCGCTGGAATGCCTAAGTATACCTTCTTGGGCAATACAAAAGGGCAGTAATTCATCGTCCCAATTTAAGAGTATTGTCATAGTGGTGACTAGTAAAAGATTCACTGATCACAGGTATTTCTTTTTCTGTGTGCCATCTGTGACTCCTCACTTCACACCTCTGTTNAAATTATTCCTTACATATGATAATACATTTCCAATCATATTACTTTTGTACTGACTTTTTACCATACCTAGGATGTATTTCCTCTTCACTTCTGTATTTTGGACTCACTAATCTTTTTCAAAATACAGGTCAAGTATGAGTACCCTCTCCTTGCAATCATCTTCTACCTATCTGATTACACTAATTCATGTTCATATTGTCTTTCAGAATAGAATATAAGCTCATGTAATGTAATGTAAGGGTGTTTCCCTTTTCTTTCTATATCCCTAGTGCCTGGTACTTTATAAATATATTTGTAGATATTGTCTGCATATACCAATCCACTTTTCCAATTCATTATTTTAATGCAGATATTTTCAAAAGCACATCATCCACAAGGAGAAGAGCATAGAGACTATAATGTTTGGTCTAAACCCCTCTAAAATATGAGTCTCAGCTCTGATTTATCCTATTCAAAGTCTGCTTCTCAGGACTGACTCAAGACAGGCTCCTTTCTGCTTGCTAAGGTAGAGGTGTCTCTTGTATAAAAACTTCTTAGCTATCTTCCAGCTTTCTTTGTTTCTTTGTTTGTTACTCCCTTCCTTCCTTCCTCCCTCCCTTCCTCTTCCCTCCCTCCTCTTCCCTCCCTCCCTTCTCCTCCTCCTGTTTCTTCTTCTTTTTCTTCTTTTTCTTCTTCCTCCTCTTCTTCCTCCTCCTCTTCTTCTTCCTCCTCCTCTTCTTCATTCTTCTCTTTCTTTCTTTCTCCTTCCTCCTCCTCCTCCTCCTCTTTCTTCTTCTTCTTCTTCTTCTTCTTCTTCTTCTTCTTCTNTCTTCTTCTTCTTCTTTCTTCTTCTTCTTTCTTCTTCTTCTTTCTTCTTCTTCCTTTTTTCCTCCTGTGGTTAAAGGTATTGGAAGAGAATGATTGATTTGAGGCAGAGGAAGGGTATTGGTGAAAGTAAAAACCAAAACCAAACAATTCCACACTGTTCAACTCAGGACACTTTCTTAAAGCTCAGTTTTCCAAAAGCAAGCCTGCCAAGAGCAGTAACTTATATTAGCCAAGCCAACTAGCGGGAAGGAGTACACCTTTGTTGTTAACCTTTGCACCTGGTTAGATGAAGAAAGTGCCTGTGGCGAGTCATTTATGTGACTAATTTTCCAAGTATGAGTGTGAGTGTGAGTGTGAATGTGTGTGTGTGTGTGTATGTGTGTTTGTGTTCTCTCTTTAGTGGATGGATCTGAGCCCTGTTATTCTGATATTGTTACCTACATTTCCTTTTCACTGGAGATGGGCAAATCAAGAATGAATGAAAATCCAACCCAAAGCAGTTGTGCTCTGGGGAGATCTGTGCTGCCTGGAGCTCCAGGCTCAGGAGGCTGCCACATGATTTGGAAATGGACTGATGGAGAACATCAGATCTGTGTTTTCCTTCATTGGAATGTCAGCTAACTGAGGACAAGCACTATCTTTTTTTGCTTGGATTTACTGTTTCCTTAAGGAAATATACTCAGTGCTTCCTATTGTGTCTGGAACATACTAAGAAATGATTATATAACAAATGCTTATTACTTTGGCTTGCCTTGTTGGAGGGATCAATTTACAAGCTTTCTAGAATGTTGTTTAAAATAAACAATTTTCCCCTCGCTGCTACACAAACACACACATACATACAATGTGATTAAAATGATAGTTTAAATAATATTTATTTATTTATTTATAAGGTATTGAAGGGCAATATTTGAAAAGAAAAAGAACATAAAATTTTTTTAAGAGCAGAGACTATTTCATTTTTAGTTTTGGATTTGAGTGGCAGCATGGTGTATTGAATAGCATGCTGGACTTGGAGTCAGGAAGCCCTGCCTAGAGTTCAGGTTCTGCTTCTGACATTTGATAAATATGTGATTGAGGGCAAGTCACTCAGCCTCTCTAGGCCTCAGTTCCCTTTATATAATGAGAGATAGGATTGTGTCTTCTAGCTCAAAATCTATGATCAGAACCTATTATAGTAAGCACTTAAAGGTTTATTGAATTGAACTTTTTTCTAACTAAGGAGGACTTGTTTTACCCGTTTCTTCTATTATTCAATTTAAATATATAGAAGAAGAGGAAGAAGTGGAAGACATATATAAATATATATTAACCC
>NW_025372159.1:1516-9591 GCF_016433145.1 Gracilinanus agilis | reverse complement strand
AGAGGAGAGGAGAGGAGAGGAGAGGAGAGGAAAGGAGAGGAGAGATAGAGGAGAGGAGAGGAGAGAAAATTACTCCCAATCTGGTACTATTGAGATAGGTGAATGTTTAATGTGAGTACCCAGGTACCATCTTTTCCTTAAAGAGGAACAAGATAGAGAGGTAATTTATGGGCAGGATGTTTCAGGTTTCAGACACACTTAGATCTATCCATGAGTGACTTTCACTCACAGTGCTTTTAGTGTTCCAAGAGTTGAATTTGGAGTCAAAGGACCAGAGTCCAGTTTTGATGAGGCCACTTGACACCTGTGTGGACCTTGGGCAAATTGTTTCATATCTATGAGTCTCCTTTTCTTCCTGGAGTGGAAAGGGAACTTCAAACCCTGCTCTTCTGACTCTTAGACATAGGATCCAAGTGCTGTGATCTTAGTTCTATGTACCAAGGTCTGTGCTAAGGATTGTACAAATATTATTTTATCATCATCACAACTCTGTGAAGTAAGGACTATTTTTATCCACATTTTACAGATGAGGAAACTTAGGCAAATGGAAATTATATGATTGGAGCAGGATCAAAGGGCAGTTAGGTAGCACAGTAGATGGAATGCTGGCCTTAGAGTCAGGAAGACTCATCTTCCTGAATTCAAATCTGGCCTCAGATACCTGCTAGCTGTGGGACAATGGCCAAGTTACTCCACCCTGTTTGCCTCAGTTTCCTCATTTGTAAAATGATCTGGAGATGGGAATGGCAAACTATCCTAGTTTTTCTGCCATGAAAATCCTAATTGGGGTCACAAAGAGCTGGATACTACTGAAAATCACTGAACAACAATAACAGAATTAGCAATTAACAATAATAGAATTAGCACAGAAATGAGGCAGAATTTGAATTCAGGTCTTCTGACTACAGGACCCAGTGTTCTCTCTACTGTGTCACCTAGATGCCTCCTATACAAGCCTGCACAATGAAATAGCTGGTCTAGATAACATCTAAGGTCCCTTTCTGCTTTAAATGCTAGGATTCTATACCTAAGAGTCAAGAAACCTGGATTGGAATCCAGTAATTAATGAATTTAAAAAAGTAATTTCTTGGGCTTTGTTTCCTTTTCTTCTTCTATAGAACTTTTAAGGCAGTAATTCCCAATTCATATTTTTTCTTATGTCATGAACCTCCTCAGAATAATGTTTCTCAATGCACAAAATAAAATGCTTATGGTGACAAAGGAAATCAAAGTTTATTGAAAATATAGACATAATTTTTTTCTAATCCAAATTCACAAATGCTCTGAAATCTACTAATAGGTCTCCTTGTCCATGGACCCAAGATTAAGAAACCCTGTATTAAGGGTTCTTAACAATCTATAAATCTACAAACTTATAAAGGCAGTTAGTGCAGTGGATAGAGCATTAGATCTCGGATCAGAAAGAGTTGAAACCCAATGTCAAGAGACTTGACAGATATTTGACTTCGGACAAGTCACTTAACAATTCTCTGACTCAATTTCTCATCTATAAAATAGGGTTAATCATAGTTTCTTCCTACCAGGAGTGTTGCTTTTACTATCCTTTCTTACTCCAGTAATTGACCATTTTAAGTATTTACTGTCATTCACCTTTGACTCACTTAGGCCTTCTTCTATCATCACTAACACACGGCAAAGCCTTGAACCTGAATTACATCCTCTGCCTGCCTTCTTTGGATGAACTCCCAAGCAACTGGGAGAAAGTCACACCATCACTCCATGTCCACCACAAATCTAAATTATCTCATCTCAATTAAGCTCTCATCACTCTTCTTAAATTGAATATCTTATTCCTCTCAACAGCTATCTGAAATCTTTCTTCTCTATGACTCCCAATTCCTTCTCTACCTCTCACAAAAAAATGTTCTTATCAACTTTATTTATCAAATGAGATAACATAAGTACAGTGCTTAAAGTGCTGTATACACAATATTATTTACTTAGAAAAAAGAGATCAATAAATGATAAAAAGCATTATTGTTAAAAGAGGATGCCAGGTGACAGGTATACAAATACCAGAAAGATAGTCCCTATTATCAAGAAGCTTACCTTTCTGAAGGTGGGAAGAGAGATCATAGCCTTTGGAAATGGCTTAGAAATGAAGTGAACTTTCACTTCTACTGTTTTATGAACAAAGAACAAATATGTCTTAAAATAATCGCAAATGACCAACAACTAAGTGAAATCTGTTCCAAATCACTAATAATAATAGAAATGAAAATCAAAACAACTCTGAGGTTTTACCTCACATCAGGCAAAACTAGTTAAGATTACAAAAATGGGAATCGTCAATGTTGGAGAGGCTATGGAAAAATACACACTGTAGATCTAGCTCATCAAATGGTCCAACTATTCGGGAAATCAGTTCAGAATTCTGCTAGAAAAAAAACAAAAGTGACTAAAATATCTATACCTAACAGAAGTCACAGATCACACTGCTCGGTATATCACCCGAGAAAGAAAGAAAAGACCCACATAGACCATAATATTCAGAGTTGCACTTTTTGACATGGTAAAGAACTAGAAATAAAGCCAATGTCTATTGTTTGAGGAATAACTAAATGAATTATAGTACATGAAGGTAATGGAATATTATTGTATTGTAAGAAATGAAGAATAGGAGAAATTCAGAGAAACACTGAAAGACATACAGAGTTACAGAATAAAGAATGAGGAAAATAATATATGTGTAAAGATCACAACAATGTAAACAGAAAGAACAAAAAACTCTCTGAAATGAAATATTGTCTAATTATAACGACCCAAAGAAGAAATAAAAAAATTCATCTTGCTTCCTTCTTTGAAGAAGTGGGGAATATAAGTATAAAATATTATATCTATATTGCCAGACTGATTGCATGTGTTGGCTAGTTTTGCTGAACTGTTTTTTTTCTTCTTTCTTATTGGTTGCAAATATAGCTCTTTGGCTAGGGAAGGATTAAAAATATATTCAAAAATGAAGGTAATATAAAAAATGTATCAATAAGAATTTTTAAAAAGAAATATATACTAACCCTGAACTCTCTCTTCTCCCTAATTCCATGACTCAAAACCCTTCTACATTTTTCATCATTCCTCTCTTCTTCTAATGAGGAAATGGTAGCCATTTTCTGTGTCAGTATTAACCTTTCTCACTGTGCCTTCAGTCATATCCTTTCTCATCTCCTTTAGCAGCTTAATCCCATCAATCATTCCTTCTCTCTCATCTTTAATCTCTCTCACTGTCAACTGAATTTTCCCCAAAGCCTAAAAATGCATTCAGATGCTATGTCCCAAAGACTGCAAAAACAAAAAGCAATCTTTTAAAAATCATTCACTTGACCCTGATCCTAAAGTCATTATCTTCTATCTCTACTTCTTGGTGTTGTTAAACTCCTGAGAAGAATTTCTCATACTAGCTGTTTGCTCTGCCTTGTACATGCACATAACAAACCAGATGTCTATTGGAAATTTCTGACAGCATTGCCTGTAGACATTCAAACTGAATTTATCCCAACGGAACTCATCTTTTCCCCAAAACTTCATCGTGTCTGTCCAGAGTATCGCCATATTTCCAATCAACAAATATCTTTCATATCTATTCACCTTATCCTTATGCAGCCACCACTCTAATTGGGGCCATCACTCTTGCCAGAACTACTGCAATAGTCTCCTAATTGGTCTTCCTTCTCTAATCCATCCTTCACATGGTTGTCAAAGTAATTTTCTTTAGACATAGGCTTAGTCATGCCATTCCCACTCAAAGCCTTCAGTGGTCCCCTACTGACTACAAAATTCCTTAGCTTGGCATTTAAGGACATTCACAATCTGACTCCCTTCTAGATTGTCTCCATTCTATCCCTCTTCATGAACTTCAAGTCCAAACCAAAATGCACTATTAGCTCTTCTCTTCACTCAGTGGGCAGTTATTTAGCACAGGGGATAGAATACTAAACTTGGAATCAGGAAGACTCATCTTCAAAAGTTCAAATCTGGTCTCAGACACTTACTAGCTATGTGATACTGGGTAAATCAATTAATCCTGTTTGCCTCAGTTTCCTTATCTGTAAAATGAGCTAGAGAAGAGAATGGCAAACCATTCTAGTATCTTTGTCAAGAAAACCCCAAATGAGATCATAAGGAGTCTGACAGGACTGAAATGACTAAACAACAATACCACCCACTCAATATTCCATCTTCTACCTTCAGGATTCACACAAGCACAAGCTTCCCATGTCTGGAAGTCTCTGTCTCTTCATCTCTACACCTCAGAACACTTGCATTTATCAAAGTTAAATTCAAGTCTATAAAGCCTTTCCTGATTCCTGTTTCATCATCCGACCCTCAATGCCTTCATATTAAAGTAATAGCAATAATAATAATAACAAGGAGGAGGCAGAGAATAATGATAATACTAGTATAATACATCATTTTCAGGTTTGCATGTTGTTTCATTTGAATCTACCTGGTGAAGGAAGTGATATTATTATTCCCATTCTATAGAGAAAGAAACTGAAGCTATGAAAAATTAAGTGACTTTCCCAATGTCACAGAGATCCTGTCTAATGTAGGATTTGAACTCAGGTCCTCTTGATTTGAAGTGCAGCCTTCTTGCTCAACCTATCATCTCTCTTTCTTTTAAAAAGGTTGTTGTAGGGCAGCTGGGTAGCTCAGTGGAGTGAGAGTCAGGCCTAGAGACAGGAGGTCCTAGGTTCAAACCCGGCCTCAGCCACTTCCCAGCTGTGTGACCCTGGGCAGGTCACTTGACCCCCATTGCCCACCCTTACCACTCTTCCACCCATGAGACAATACACCAAAAGTACAAGGGTTTAAAAAAAAAAAAGTTAAAAAAAAAAAAGGTTGTTGTAAAAAAAGATCCACTGAGACTTAGCTTTCTCACCTATAAATTTGGAATAGCAATATTTAAGACTGCCAACTTCAAAGAAAACTTATAAGGTTCAAATGAAATAATAGCATATAAAATTATGTGGAAACTGTAAAGTGCTATATGAGTGTCAACTACTATTATATTGTTATAATTATCACCAAACTGGTGTCTATTGCCACAAGAACTTAGCTCTTTCCAGTACAAAAAGCATGAGCAGCGGTGGGGGGGTAAAGTTTGAGAGCCTGGTATCAGGAAGACTCATTTTCCCGAGTTCAATCCTGGCCTCATATACTTTGTAGCTCTGTGATCCTGGGCAAATTGTTTCACCCTATTTGCCTCAGTTTCTTCATCTGTAAAACAACTGGGAGAAGGAATTGGCAAACCACTCCAATATCTTTGCCAAGAAAACCTCCAAATAGTGTCTTGAAGAGTCAAGACACACCTAAAACCACTGAACAACTTAGTCCAAAATACCAGCACCTGAAAGAATTGCTATATGATCGTTCAACCTAATGAGTCCAAAACTGTGAAACCTTGGGGACAAGCCCAACTCCATTTTGAATACCACATCTTTGGACTCCTGTGTATATCACTAAAAAAAATACCCCCAAACCAATATTTCTAGACTCAGTATATTCCTCTTGCCTCTGACCTTCATTTTCTAATTATCTTTTGATAAGTATCTGTTGGCCTTGACCTGACTTGCTTCTTGCACTATGCCTAGATCTCAACATCTTTGCATCTGTCCCCATTTGACCCACTGGGGATTCCAAGCTACAGGACCTGGATAGTCATAGCCCATAAGCAGGGCCAGGGGAGCAGGAGCTACACTCTACTCCAGCATCTGAAACAGCAGATTCAAGAAAAGAAATAAATTCTCTGAGTCCAGAATTTGACAACCTCTTCTCAGGAAGCTAAGAGAAATAAAGTTTTCCTATTTTGTATTATCAGAAGAAGGGAAATATCATCCTCATGCAAATGCTCATAGTTAATCTCTTCTCCTCATGGTTAAAAGTGAGCCTAACTCTCCTCCAGCCTCAGAATAGATCCATCTAGATTGAATGAGGGTCAGGATTTTCATTCTACCTAATGGATTTTCAGGAGTTTGATTCTAGATTGTAGGATTGTCTGAGGGTATTTGGTCGGTCTGTCCCCTGAGAGTTTAGGTATAAAGAGTCCCATCTCGATGGCTTCTGGTTAAAATGGCGGCAGAGTAAGGAGCAGCTGCTCGATCTCTCCTGACCGAAGCATACAGGACTCCTCAAGGGCAAATAAAAACGAGTCCAGAGGAACGAAGGAACCCCACAACAGGGCGCAGCATTGAAGGTACGCAGAATTGGGGCATTTCCACGCTATAAAGGGGTGAAACAGCTCTCACTAAAACGTGAGAGGAAGAAGCCCCTCCCCCACCCCCACCCCCCACCACACACCTCGCACAACACCAACACACAAGTGTGAAAACAGGACTGGGGCAACCAGATAATCACTGGCAGCCCCGGGGTTTGTACCTGTGTGCTGCAAGACAAGGGACCCCAAGGGGCTGGGGTTGGGCCCAGACTTTCCTGTGGTTGAAGGCACCCCCTCCCACCTGGACAAAGGCCCCTAAAACAAGGCCTTTCCCAAGTGCTGAAGGCATCGCCTCAGGTGCGAATAAAGACCTCCAGCCCACAGACTTTCATTACCTTCTGCCTGGGTGAAGGCAGCGCCCTAAGAGCATCTGCAAAGGCAAAGGCAGTGCCCTAGGCTTGAATAACTATCTCCAGCCCAGGCTTGGACCTCCAGTGAGGACCCCATGCAGACCAAGCACAGCAATGGAAGCAGCCCCAAAGACTGCTGAAGGAACCTCGGGCAGAGGGGCAGACCGGGAACTACCAGGAGGCCTGACCCCGAGGACAAAGAGACCAGAGCCCCCAGGAGCTTGCAAGGTGCAGGCAGACCCTGAGTGCAAAGACAAAACTGAAAAGGGGCGGGGCTAACAATGGCCAGCAATAAGGAAGTCCAGAAGAAAAAGACTATCAAGAGAAACTCTGGAACACTCTACAACTTCTACACAGAGAAAATCCAGACAACAGAGGAGGGAAAACAAAAATCCAAACCTCCCCAAAAAAATGAAAGCTGGTCACAAGCTATGGAAGAGTTTAAAAATGAAATGCTGAGAAAGATGGAAGAAATCTGGCAAGAAAATAACAGTTTAAAAGGCAGAATTTCGCAATTGGAAAGTGAGACAAGTCAACTGAAGACCAAAAATGACCAGATTGAAAAGGAAAACCAAAAAATTATAGCCGAAAACCAAAACATTAAAGCCAAAAACCAGTCCTTAATAAAGGCTAGAATCGAACACTTAGAAACCAACGATCTCTCAAGACAACAAGAACAAATAAAACAAAGTCAAAAGACTGATAAAATAGAAGGAAACATGAAATATCTCAATGAGAGAGTGACAGACCAAGAAAACCGGTCTAGAAGAGACAACTTGAGAATCATTGGTCTTCCAGAAAAGGCAGAAATTAATAGAAACTTGGACTCCATACTTAAAGAAATTATTCAGCAAAATTGCCCTGAAGTTCTACAACAAGAGGGCAATATAGACATTGAAAGGATCCATAGATCACCTTCTACACTGGACCCAGAAAAGTCAACACCCAGAAATATAATAGCGAAATTGAAGAGCTTTCAAGTTAAAGAAAAAATCTTACAAGAAGCCAGAAAGACAATTCAAATATCAAGGAGCACCAATAAGGATCACACAGGATCTGGCAGCCTCAACGCTAAAAGACCGCAAGGCTTGGAATACAATATTCAGAAAGGCAAGAGAGCTGGGCCTTTAGCCATGAATCAACTACCCAGCGAAACTAACCATATACTTTCAGGGGAAAGTATGGGCATTCAACAAAATTGAAGAATTCCAAGTTTTTGCACAAAAGAGACCAGGACTAAATGGAAAGTTTGACACTCAACCACAAATATCAAGAGAAAGATGAAAAGGTAAATAAGAAACAGAGGGAAAAGAAAGAAAACTCATAGTCTTTTAAGCTTGACTCTTTAAGGGCATAAATAGAAATGCTATGTATAACTCTCTGTAGTGAACTCTATACACTATTATAATATTCACTATTATAGCAACCAGAAGAATAATTCATAGGGAGAGGACAGGATACTAAATGGTCTAAGAAGACATGGGGGGGGG
>NW_025372159.1:0-1422 GCF_016433145.1 Gracilinanus agilis | reverse complement strand
GGATAAACCAAAGGGAGCAGGGGAGTGGGGAGGCCAAAAAAGGGAGGGGAGAAGAAGGGGGGGGAATTCATTTGGTCTTTAAAAAACAAAAAGAGGGAAACAACAAGGGAGGGGGCAGAAAGGGAAGTCAATCAAGGGAGGGGATAAGGGATACTGGCTCAAAGCAAACCACTGGTGTAAAAGAAAATAGTGTAATAAGAAGGAGTGGGTCTAGGGGAGGATACAAAAATGTCAGTGAATACACAACTAACAATTGTAACTCTGAATGTGAACGGGATGAACTCGCTCATAAAATGGAAGCAAATAGCAGAGTGGATCAGAAACCAAAATCCTACCATTGGTTGTCTACAAGAAACACATGAGGCGGGTAGACACACGCAAGTTCAAGGTTAAGGGTATGAGCAAAATCTTTTGAGCATCAAATGAGAAAAAGAAGGCAGGAGTGGCTATCATGATCTCTGACAAAGCCAAAGTAAAAATAGATATGATTAAAAAAGACAGGGAAGGTCATTACATCCTGATTAAAGGCAGTATAAACAATGAGGAAATAACACTGCTCAATATATATGCACCAAGTGGTATAGCATCCAAATTCATAAAGGAGAAACTGGCAGAGCTCAAGAAGGAAATATAATAAAACCATAATAGTGGGAGATCTAAATATTCCTCTTTCAGATCTAGATAAATCAAACCAAAAAATAAATAAGAAAGAGGTAAGAGAGATGAATGAAGTCCTAGAAAAATTAGATTTAATTGATATGTGGAGAAAAATAAATAGGGACAAAAAGGAATACACCTTCTTTTCAGCTGTACATGGTACATTTACAAAGATTGACCATGTAATAGGGCATAGAATCATGGCAAACAAATGCAAAAGAGCAGATATAATAAATGTAACCTCAGATCATAATGCGATAAAAATAATAATTAGTAAGGGCACCTGGACAGGCAAATCAAAAACCAATTGGAAATTAAACAATATGATTCTTCAAAACCAATTTGTCAAAGAAGGAATCATAGAAACAATCAACAATTTCATTGAAGAAAATGACAATGATGAGACATCCTACCAAAATCTGTGGGATGCGGCCAAGGCAGTACTCAGGGGGAAATTTATATCCCTGAGTGCATATATTAACAAATTAAGGAGGGCAGAGATCAATGAATTGGGCATGCAACTCAAAAAATTAGAAAGTGAGCAAATTAAAAATCCCCAGATGAAAACTAAATTAGAAATACTAAAAACCAAGGGAGAAATTAATAAAATCGAATGTAAAAGAACTATTGAATTAATAAATAAGACTAGAAGCTGGTATTTTGAAAAAACAGATAAAATAGACAAAGTACTAGTCAATCTAATAAGAAAAAGGAAAGAAGAAAACCAAATTGACAGTATTAGAGATGAAAAGGGAGACCTCACCT
>NW_025372158.1:0-8745 GCF_016433145.1 Gracilinanus agilis | reverse complement strand
TGTAGTGAGACAGGATAGGGCAGAACCAACAGGCAGTTCTCATGCTCCCTCAAGTCACGTAGTGTCAAATCCAAAAATCACTGGGGTCTAAACTCCAACTCCAAGGTGCAAAGTGAAGGGATTCTCTTTTTATTTAGATTCCAGTAGACAGCTGTACTACTGGACTAACCAAGGCCTCAAAGGGTATCTCCTTTAGGTTGGCTTTGTCCAGATGCACCATCCATTTATGAGGACCAAAGCAAGTTGTTAATTTTCTCCCATCTTCATTATTTGTGCTTCATAACCCTTGCCACAGGGCAGGGCTGAAGACCATTCTCTTCCCTTTATGGGAGTTTTAAGGAAGGAGAGTCAAAAGAGTGATCCTGAGAACCAGAACTAGGGAGGGGTGATTGGGGATTTACCCCAAGGCATCCAAATTTAGAAAATCTTATCTCTACTTGTATTTCTTTGGAAGCCAGAAACAACTAATGGTTTAATGTGAAAGACAATAGATTTGGAATTAGAGGGTTTGGATTTGGTTTGGCCATTTGATTTCCCCCAGCCTCAGTTTCTGTAACTACAAAATAAGATGGTTTGACTAGATCACTTCTAAGGATCCTTCCACTCTAGATTAATTTTCCTTTGATGGTCCTGAATGCTTGCTAAATTAGACTTCAAGTAAGATTGAATCAGGGATGCCAATGCCACAAGACCATCTCAAGCACATTTTTATTATGTTTTCTGGAGGATGGGAGTATCCTCTCATCAGTAAGAAGTAATATGGTGAGTGGAGAAAAAGAGGAAAGGGATAATGGGATCAGCTAAACAGCAGAGTAGATAGAGCACCAGGCTTAGAGATGGGAGGTGAAAGGTTCAAATCTAGCCTTAGATACATCCTAGTTATGTGATCCTGGGCAAGTCCCTTAACCTCAGTTGCCTCTTTCCTTGCCTTTGTCAATTCTTTGTCTTAAAAATGATACTAAAACAGAAGAAAGGATGTTTAAAAGAAAAAAGACAATGACCATCCTATTATCACTTGGTCATCTCAGCAATTAGGAAGCACAATAAATTGAATGCTTGACCTGGAGTCAGGGAGACCTGAGATCAAATATGTCCTCAGACACTTACTACTAGCTTTATCACCTTGGGCAAATCACTTAACTATGTTTGCCTCAGTTTCCTTGTCTATAAACTGAACTGGAGAAGGAAATGGCAAACCACTATAATATCTTTGCCAAGAAAATCTCAAATGCAGTCATAAAAGGCCATACATAATTAAAAAATGACTGAACAACAAAAGGGTCCTATCTCTTAGAGCCATAAGCAACGGCTGGAGGAAGCTCTTCCTAACTCTTGAAAGCCAATTGTTAAATTTTCAATGGGAGTACATACAACTCAGAAATTGGCAAATGCTATAATTCAGAGTTTAGTTTATTGTTCTATTGGTTGTCTAGACAAAGTGATGGAGATGATTCTAATAATGCAGATTAAACATAGAAGTCTGGCATGTGTACTTTTTCCCCCCTTGGAGAGTCAATTGTTAAACATTTCCCAGCATTCCCTCAGATATATATATTCAACCTATATCATATTACCTACCTTCTTGGGGAGAGGAAAAGGGTGGAAGAGAGGGGGGGGAAATGGGACATAGATTTTTAGACCTAGCTAATGTGAGAACTGGTTTCTCTTAGATAAGCACATTTATTATAATTTATTATAATAATACTAAATTGAAATAAGCAAACAGAAAATAAATAATAAACAAAATAAGTATATAATAGATTAGATGAAAGATAAAATAATGAAACAAACAAATGAAATAAATAAAATTAAAAAATCATAAATTATAATTTATTACACATTTATAGCAAATCTATAACAAAATAAGCATATTTTATTATGTTATAGATAAAAATGATAACTCAAAAAAACCCATCCCAATGGACAAACGACAACAATAATAATTAACAGTTACATCACACTTTTAACATTTTTAAAGTGCTTGATAAATATCATCACCTTTTATCCTCATAACAACTCTAGGAGGCTGGTGCTATTTTTATTTCATTTTATAGTTGAGGAAACTGAGGCAGAGAGTGATCAAATGACTTGTCCAGAGTCACATGGGTAGTAAGTATATGAGGTCAGATTTAAACTCAGTACTTCCTGACTTTAACTCCTTTGCTCTGTTCACTGTGCTACCTGGCTGCCTAGTTAATCTGACTAATAGATTTATACTCATTGGCACTTAACAAAAACAAAATCTTACCATTTACTGAATGTAGGACTTTGGACCAATCATTGCAAATTGTAAGCTTCTTGAGGGCAGGGTTTGTTGTTAGTGCTTAGCACAGTGCCTGAACTTGGCTTCTTCAATGTCTGACCAAGCTCTAAGCACCTGTTTCAGCCACCTTCAAGGCTGTTGGAACAAATTGTTCTCACCTCTCCTTTCTGCCAAGAGAAGTCTTTATGTGCTTGGGGTGGACAGCAATTCCTCTCCTAAATTATTTATCGATGGGTGTGGGGCCTGTCTGTCACCCTCAGTCTGGTTTAGCCCACCTGCCAAGAAGGTTTTACCAGGATGTGTCTGCTGCACATGCTACAGCTTCTTGGAGTCACAGGTGAGAATTGGTTGAGATGTAGACATCAAAAGTGGATGAGTAGCCCTGAAAATGCCTGAGCAAGCCCTCAAATCTGAAGCGATAGTCTTCCCTGGGCACCCCAAACTCCCCTGTATGGATAAGTATCTGTCAGAGATGTGTACAGGGGATTCTTTTTTGGGTAGAGTTGAACTAGATCTCCATTGATCAATTGTGGGTTTGGAAATAGAAAAAACCTGAGTTCAAATCTAGCTTCAGACACTTATTGGCCATGTGCCCTAAGTTGCTTTACCTTTCTTAGCTCCATTTCTCTCCTGTGTAAAATGAGGATAATAAGAGCATCTATCTCACAGGATTGTTGTGAGGATCCAATGAGATAATATTGTAAAGTACTGTGCAAGCCTTGAAACACTAAAGACTCAGCTTCTACTACAAAGATCCTTCGCTGAGAATGGGTAAATGAATAAGTATTTATGAAAAGCTGACTGTATCAGGTATGGGGCTAAACCCTGGGGATACAGCAAGTAAGAGAGTCTGTGACCTTAAGGAACTTACATTCTAATGGAGAAAGAAGACACACAGAGCGGAGGAAGAATGTGGAGACGAGAAGTAGAGTGCAAAGTTCCAGTGGTGAGGGAATGGTGAAGATGCAGAGGATGGGCCGAGTCTAGGCAGCCAACCCTTTTTCCTCCCACTTTAGCAACTGGGATAATCCCTGTTTGGGTGATTCAAAGAGACGTCTCAATCTCCAAACCCAGAGCTCCAATGCAAAGCTGGCTGTGGCTGGCTTCTCAGCAATCAGAATCAGCCTTGTGACTCACCTGCCAGCTATTTGCAGTGGTCTTGACTTCCCATGGCAAACTTAATCTCTTTTAAGAGTTACCTAAGTCAGTTCAGGATCTCATGAATAGGGATGGATGAAAGGAAGGAAGGAAAAAAGGAAGGAAGGAAGGGAGGGAGGGAGGAATTCTGAAGACTGGAATACCCAATTTTGTATACTAAGTTTAGGCTTCCCTCAAGTTATTGTTTTAGAAGAAACACACATGTTTGTGGCAGGATCTCACCTGAAGAATGGTAGATTCAAATTCCATTCAATCCAGAAGTAAGAAAAGAATTTTATTTGAAGAAGAGGTTTAAGGTGGTATAATATCCTAATACTGTGGTTGTGAACTTATGGCATACATGCCAGAGGGGGCACTCAGAGCCCTCTTTTTGGGCATGCCCACCATCATCCCAGTACAGAGTTCACCAGAATTTGTTACTAGAAAGCCAGAGGGAAGATGGGCCAAGCTGCTCCTTTCCCCTTCTCCATGGGTGCCTGAGGACATCTCTCACATCGCCTGCCCCTCTAAAAGGTTCATCATTACTTGCCTAATAGCTGGTGGAATAGCCTGGGGATAATCAGATAGCCTCAGGGTTATTAGATTAGACCAGTAGTTCCCAAACTTTTTTGTCCTACTGCCCCCTTTCCAGAAAAAAATATTACTTAGCACCTCTGGAAATTAATTTTTTAAAATTTTAATAGCAATTAATAGGAAAGATAAATGCACCTGTATCACCGCCCCCCCCCCCCGGATTGCTGCAGCACCCACCAGGGGCCAGTAGTGCCCACTTTGGGAATCACTGGATTAGACCAAGAACTAGTAAAGTAGCCTCTCTGGAGCTAATGGAGTAACCTTTGAGGTTGATGGACTAGCCCAACAGGTAATGAACTTTGATGGTCTTATTTTGGAGGCCAGGAATAACTGAGTTTGGTGAAGCCTTAAACAGAAAAAAGATGCCCTGTGCCATTTATTCCAAGACCAATCCTCAGTCTTTGAGTGGTAAAATGGGCACAGAGGTAGTACATGTTAAAGATTTGAACTCAGGTTTCCTGACACCGAGTCCTTACTCTTTCCTGAGGCAGCTAGATGGTGCAGCAGATAGGGCTCTGAGCCTGGCGTCCAGAGACCTGAGTTCAAATCTGGCCTCAGAATTCTCTATATCTCTTTCTTTGATTGACCATGACTCCAAAACTTCAGTTGACAAGATCAACCATGTCAGAAGTGGGGGAGAGTTGATGGGGTGGAGAACCATAGAGGCTGGTCCCAAGAGGTGCTCTCAGTTATCCATACCAATAGATATGATTCACAGTTTCATGGTAGTTGCTGGTCTAGTTAGTTTTAGAAATAATTGCATAGCCGGGCAGGGCTTCTCTGGTAGATAAAGGATGGAAGGTTGTCTATCAGTCTGTCCCCAGGGGAGTGAAATAAAAGGAGAGTTCCTCTTGATTCAGTTGGCATGGTGAAAGAGCTGAAAACTGGTTCTCTTCCAAAACCTAGAAACCACTGAGGATAAGGCCATGTCTACACATGTGGGAAGTAGGGATTTGAGATAGTTTTCTGTATATTTCAAGCCCTTGAGGATTCAGGTTGGGTGGGCCCTCAGCTCAGACAGATTGCAACTTCTCCATACTTTAGTAAGTATGCTATAATGGTAGTGATAATTCATTACCTATTGTTCAACCTTCTGATTATGAGTCTCCTCTAAATTTAATTAATTTACTCATTGGATCTTAGGGCTAATGGTTTAGAGCTGGAAGGGAACTTAGAAACCATCAAGACCATCCTGATAGGATGCGAGGCTTTGAATCAAAAAGCCCCAAATTCAAACCCTGCCTCAGACACTTACTAGTTGTGGAATTCTGGGCAAGCTACTTAATCTCTGTCTGTCTCAGTTTCTTCAACTGTAAAAAAGGGATAAAAATAGCATAAAGCTCATAGAGTCACACCAGTTGGTCAGCAAGTACCATGGACAAGGCAAGGAATTTTTTATTATTTTTTTTTATCAAAGACATTAACAAGATGAATAGAGGAAGCATAGTGGCTAGTGTTGAACTTGGAGTCAAGAACTAAATTTAAATCCTCCCTTGGATATTAATTATGTGACTCTGGGTAAGTCACTTAATTTTTACCTGCCTCAGTTTTCTAATTTATAAAATTGGGTTAACGAGGACCAAGTGAAATAACACAAGTAAAGTGATTTGTAAACCTTACCATGTCATATAGATGATAGCTATTCAGTGGTTTTTCAGTCATGACCACACCCTCGTGATCCCATTTGGGGTTTTCTTGGTATAGATACTAGAGTGGTTTAATATTTCCTTCTCCAACTCATTTGGAAACTGAGACAAACAGGATTAAGTGACTTGTTTACAGTCACTTAGCTAGTAAATATATGAGGCTGGATTTGAATTCATGTTTTCTTCACTCAAGGTCCAGTATACCATCTACTTTGCCATCTAGCTGCTCCAGATGATACCTGTTAGGGGGGATAATGAGAACATCATGAATGCCAAAATAAAGGCCATGTTAATGAGGTTGCAAGTACTCAGGAAAATGCCTGAGCACCCATGGTACCTCGTTGTGCTGCATCATATTTTATTATGGTTGTCTTTGGGTGTGTAATATTTCCCTCCTGGATTTAAAGCTTGTTGAAAGCAGGCATGATATTTTAACTGAACTTTTTCTCTCTCCTAAAGCCTATCCTAGTGCTCTCGATTTTCTAGATTAAATGAAATTATTCCAATAAGTGTCATTTTCATAGTCAAAACAGATTTAGTGACATACTAAATCTTTTTTTAAACAAACACTTGACTATAATTTTCCTAAAATTTTCATTATTAGGTATCTTTTTTCTCTCTCTCCAACCTCAATCCATTTTCTACTAAAAAATAAGAACAAAACCCTTGTTAAAAAATATGAAAAGTCAAGAAAAACAAATTCTATATTAGCTATGTCAAAAAAAAAAAGAATGTGTCAGGGGCAGTTAGGTGGCTCACTGGCTTGAGAACCAGGACTAGAGATAGGAGGTAATGGGTTCAAATCTGATCTCAGATACTTCCTAACTGTGTGACCCTGGGCAAGTCATTTAACTTCAAGCCTAGTCCTTACCACTCTTCTACCTTAGAATAATTCTTAGTCTTGATTCTAAGACAAAAGGTAAGGGTTTAAAAACAATGTGTACATTAGTTCTCTAGCAGGAGGTCTTTTGGGATCATTGTTGTTTAGTTACTTTTTGGATTACTTTTAAATCGTTACTTTTTATAATATTGTTGTTATCATATACATTGTCCTCAAGGTCCTGTTTACTTTCCTCTGTATCAGTTCATATAAGTCTTCTCTAACTTCCCTGAAACTTTCTCTCTCATAATTTCTTACTCAACAGTAATATTTTATTATAAACATATCCCACAATTTGTTCAACCGATGCCCTGTTGGTAGGACTTTTCCCTTTTTGGTCTCATTAGAGCAGTGATTCCCAAAGTGGGTGCCACCGCCCCCTGGTGGCTGTTGCAGCAATCCAGAGGGGTAGCGGTGATGGCCACAGGTGCATTCATCTTTCCTATTAATTGCTATTAAAATAAAAAAAAATTAATTTCCAGGGGGCTAAGTAATATTTTTTCTGGAAAGGGGGTGGTAGGCCAAAAAAGTTTGGGAACCACTGCTTTAGAGTATAACTCTTGTGCTGTATCACTGAGTCACAAGTGGCTAAAGCTTTTAAAAGAGCTTTTTATTTCCTCCATGGAATCATTGATTTAGAGTTCTATCAGAACTTGGAAGTCATCTAGTGTAGGGGAAAGACCCAAGTTCTAGAGTCAGAGAATTTGAATTCAAATCCTGCCTCTGCTACTCATTAGCTCTTCCAGCTCTAAACCTTTAATCCTATCTCTTTTCTTTCCTAGATCTAAGTTTCTTCATTTCTAAAAGTCCCCTCCAGTTTTAAATTCATGATTCTATAATCTAGACCAGCGATTGTGAACCTATGGCATGGGTGCCAAAGAAGGTATATAGAATTCTCTCTGTGGGCACATGGCTACCCTCTAGACACCTCACCCCCTCCATAATTCATTACTAGAAAGACAGAGGGACTCAGGCAGAGCAACTCCCTCTCCCCTCTCTACTGCACCTGATGACATTTTTTCATATCACTTACCCCTCTGCCCAGCAGTCCAATGGGGGTGCACAGAGGGTAAAGTGAGCAGTTCACAGGTGGCAGAGATGGAGGGGAGCAGAAAGCTAGGGCCACTCCCCTCTCCCCCTCTATACTCAATGAGGACATTCCTCACTTCACCCACCCAGCAGCTCAATGGGAGTGCTTCCTCCATCCCCTTTGTGGGGTAAGGGCTGGGTGGACTGCACCTGGAACTTGATAGAGAGGAGGAACACAGCCCATGATCTGGGGGTGGGGATGGGGATGAGCACTACACTCCGTCTCGGGGGTGGGGAGGGGGCAAAGCCTGGCACTCCATCTCTAAAAGGTTTATCATCACTGATCTAGACTCAAGTCTTTCATTCTATAAATGAAGGAACTGGGTCCCTTAGAGGTTAGGTGACTTATTCAAGGTCACACTGATAATTAGTAGCAGAGGTAGGATTTAAACTCAAGTCCTCAAACTCTAGTCTTAGGTCTCTTTCCACCATTCTAGCAACCATGGTCCCAGAGCTATTTTGTAAATAACAACTATGTGTTCTACTATGGAAAGCTATGTCATTCTTTCTGAAGCTATCATCTCCTAAGCAAATCAGCCAATTCCCCAAGCAAAGCAGAGGTGGGAATTTGCCAGAAACCTACAAAGGCATTTGTTTATTCAGTTCCTTATAGTAGGAGCTGGCAGTTATTGAAAGGTGGGGATCCCAAAGAACCCCATCCATAGGCTGCCTCCAGGGACAAGGGATCTGGAACTGGAATGGGACCTTTACGATCATCTACTCAGTCTCTTTATTTTATAGGAAACTGAGGCCCTGAAAAAGTGAAGTGGCTTATCCAAAGTCACAGCAGCAGTAAATGGCAGATTTGAGCTAAAAATCCAGGGCCTTTAATTTCAGATTTAGCGATCTTCTCATTATATCACACTACCTCTGCAGGCATGCCTATTCTCCCAGGGATTTGTATATAAGCTAGCTCAACTTTAGGAATCTAGATGATGGCACATAAAACTTCTGAGGAAGAAAGAAAGAGGAAAAAGGAAGGAAGGAAGTCATGAAAGAAAAAAGGAAAGAAGGAAGGAAGAAAGGAAGGAAGGAAAGAAAGGAAGGAGGGAAGGAAGGAAGGAATGAAGAAAGGAAGAAAGGAAAGATAGAAAGAAAGGAAAGAAGGGAGAAGGATGGAAAGAAAGGAAGAAAGG
>NW_025372157.1:0-5997 GCF_016433145.1 Gracilinanus agilis | reverse complement strand
TCTTTCCTGGTTGGATTTAGGAGGACAGAGTGGTATGGAATGCCAAGCAGCCTTTCTCATTGCTTAGAGAACTGGGGCACTTTTTCTTTTTTGAGGAGCAAGGGATATTGATCAGGGGAAGAAAAAAATAATGATTTGAGCTTCTGGAGGACCAACTTTCTTCACAGGCAGAGTCTGGGAGAAGCAAAGGTGTAGAAATGGAAAGCATGCATTCTAGACTAGGGTCGGCCACTGGCTTGCTTTGAAAGTTCTGATGAATCTCTTCAACTTCTCAGAGGACCATTTGACTCTTGTGTAAGTGAAGATGTTAGACGAGAATGCCTTTAATGTCCCTTTTATCTCTAATGTTCTATGAAGACAAGCTCTGCTGGTTTCCCAATTTTACAGGCCTCTGTCCACTGTGCCAGGGGGCCCGGCATTATAGAACTGTCAAGCTTACTTAGCAATCTCCACCTGCCTGAAATGCAGGACGATTTAACTATTTGCCCAATGCCAGGCATTTCATTAGTTTCCAGTTTTTTTCTCAATAACTCTTTATGATACAATGAAAGTCTTTGAATAAATAGCAGCTCTTTTGTTATTGTTTTCCTTAATGCTTGCAGAGTACAGTCTCATCGATAGAATTATGGTGTCAAAGGCTATAACTGGTTTTGTGACTTTTACTATATGCTGCCGGACTGTTCTACAGGTCTGCAGTTCAATCAATAAAGAATAAATCTATTTCTTTGTCTATGGACAACATGGCAGATAGGAGGTGGTGCCTCGGTGCGGCTATAATTTCAAAGAATCTCAGAATTTGAAAGTTAGAAAGGACATCCAAGGTCATCTCGTCCAGCCCATAGCCAAAAGGGATCCTCACTCCAACATGCCTGACAAGTGGCCAACCAGTTTCTGCCTGAAAATGGCCAATGCCAGATACCCTACCACGCCATCAGTAGCCCTTTCCACTTGGGGGAAGCTCAGATTGTTAGGAAGTTTTCCCCGACATCCAGTCTAAATTACAGCTGCAACTTCCATCTATTGTTCTTGGTTCCACCCTCCATGACCCAATAGAGCAAATTTAATTTTGCTTCCAAATGACAGTACTTCGAAGAATCAAAGATAGTAGCTATCATGTCCCTTCTTTGTCTTCTCTCCAAAGCAATCACTAGTTCCTTCAGCTGATCCTTATATGGCATAGACTCAGTGTGGCTCTCTTTGAGCAATAATAATAGTGACAAAGCACAGCTGGTGTCTCAATGGATTGAGAGACGTGGTCCTGGGCTCAAATCTGGCCTCAGATACTTCCTAGCTATGTGAACCTGGGCAAGTCACTTAATCCCCAGCCCTTACTGCTCTTCTGTCTTGGAACCAATACATAGGATTGAGTCTAAGATGGAAGGTAAGTGCTTTTAAAAATAATAATAGTAATAATAGTAATAATAATAACAGTAACAATGGCTAACTTTTATATAGTATCTTAATTATATAGTATTTATATTTATTTAATTATATAGTATTTGTTCCCCTTTCCTTCTAGAATCAAACTCCTTGAGGATAGGGACTATTTTGGGCTTTCTTTATACCCATGGTACTTTGCACAGTTCTTGGTACATAATAAATACTTAGAAAATGTTTGTTGAGTGGCTGATTGGTGAAGCTATGCATTTTTTTCAATTTTTTTCAGTTACATATAGAAATGATTTTAAAATTCCCATTTTCTCCCTCCTTATGCTTCCCAACTCTTTGAGGCAATAAATAGTCTATTATAGGTTGTATCCATGCTTGCATGTAATACATATTTCCATATTGCTCATGTCATGACAGAAGACATATATCGCACCTACAACAGAAATCTCATGAAGGAAACATAGTGGAAGATGACAGGTTTTAATCTGCAGTCACTCACCAACACTTCCTTCTTTGGCTGTGGATGGCATTTTCATCGTGAGTCTCTTGTGTTCATATAGTATTTCTGTTAATATATATATATATATATATATATATATATATATATATATATATACTGTCCTCCTGGTTCAAAGCTATGGATTTTTTTACAAAATAATTGTTAATGATTTGTGCTTCCCCTCTGGAAAACGTCTCATCATCACCACTGAACATACATTCATTATAGACGAAGAATTCCCACACTGAACTTTTAATGATTCCTCATGTATTTCAGACGTCAAGGTTTTTATCTTTTATATTGATATTATAGTCTCCAAAGAACTGAAGTTGAGACTGTCCCAATAGACGATGGAGTGAACCAGGTAGGAGGCCTAGAGTAGGTGGTGGAGAGGATGAGGCCTCGAGCTAGGAATACCTGAGTTCAAAATTGACCTGAGATTACTAGGTGTGTTCTGGGAAAGTCACTTAAACTCTGCCAACCTTAGTTTCATTTGTAAGGCAGCTAAGTGGTGGAGTGGTTAGAACACTGGGCCTAAAATCATGAAGACCAGAGTCCCAACATGTCTTCAGGAACTTTTTTAGCTGTGTGACCTTGGACAAGTCACTTAACCCTGTTTGCTTCAGTTTCCTCACAGTAAAATGAGCTGGAAAAGGAAATGGCAAACCACTCCAGTATCTCAGCCAAGAAAATCCCAAATGGAATGACAAAGAGTCAGACACAACTGAAACAACTGAACAACAACAAAAAAATATGATCAATCTAGTTGCTCTGAGGTCTATATTCTTTTTTAACATCAGGCTTAATAGAGCTACAGAAGGCATTCAGAAGAGACAGGATGTATCCAGCCAACTCTCTAGGCCTTTTTATGGGCCCCATATTCCAATGCCTCAGCAATTTGGTCTGTACCTCTTACATCTATCTGTAGCAAGAGTGTCACAGGCACAATGAAAACTGCCCTCTTTTATTCGGTGCAGGGAAAGAGGTTTCCAAAGGTTTTATCCATCCCTCCTTTGATGGTCCCAAGCACATTGTCCATGCAAAGACCAAGGAAAATTACAGTAACCACAAGAGCAATAATAATAGAAATGAGCACTCAAATATTTATAAAGCACTTAATAAACATTATCTTACTTGATCCTCACTACCCTCCCACAAAGGAGTAGTATAGGCATTATTGTCTCCATTTGACAGCTGAGGAAACTGAGGATCATTAAGAGACTTGTTCATGGTCCTTCAGCCAAATCTCAAGAAAGCAGAATTTAACACCAGGTCAAAAATAAATTTCATCCCACCACATTTCCTCCATGCCCACCGTTCTTAACCTCCATCAACATTCCTTTTGATTTCCTATTGCTCTAATTGCCTTTGTTTGTCTATTTATACTCCTACTTACAGAGCTGGAAGGGCAGATCTTTTGAAACAAGAGCATTGATTGGTCTTTGGAGTCAGAAGACTAGGGTTCTAATGCTAACTCTTCTTAACATCCTATATGGTCTACGACAAATTATTTGACCTGTCTGGATCTTTATTCTTCAACTGAAAAATCAGAAAGTTAAACAAAAATCTCTAAGGTCCCTTCCAGCTCTAAATCCTGTCATCTTGTAAACCAGGATTTTCTAATCCTAGGTTCATGAACTTAAAAAAAAAATGTGTTGATGCCTATATTTCAATTTAAATTGTTTCTTTTGTAATTCTGTGTATTTTATTTTGTGCTTTTAAAAATATTATTCTGAGAAGTTCAGAGCCTTCACTGGACTCCCAAGGGGTCCGAGACAAAATAAAGGCTAAGTGTCCCCTGCATCCTTTTTACTTTCTCCTCTCAAAGACTAGGAATCTGGAATCACAAGATGCTAGATGCAAATTCTATTCTCAGTGACAGTGCTTGGCACATAGTAAATGACTAATAAATGCTTCTTATTCATTCAAACAATCAAGTTGAAACACACCTGTAGAAGAAGCCTTGTAGAGGAAGAGATAAAGTCAGATTCTCAACCCTGGGGGAACAGTTAACTATATGCATTGAGTTTGGGTTAAGTTTTACAAACAGAAAAAGCTCCAGCAATCTTCCCACTGGGTTCCTTCTCTGTACAAAGCACTATGCTAGACATGAAAGATACAGAGGCATAATGGAAGAGATCCTGGCCTCAAGAGCTTGTATTCTGTGAAGAGAAGCGACCCAGATTTATATCAGAAAATGCCAAATATGTGCAAAATAAATGCGAGATAATTTAGAGAGAGCAGAGACACCAGTAAAGGTGTCATGGAAGAGATGGCCTCTGAGTTGAGTTCTGAAAGAAAACAAGAACTCTAAGAGGTGGTGGTAATGAGAAAGTGCATCTCAGGCATGGAAGACAAACTAAGGTTTGGAAGCACAAGATGGAAAGTCCCATGTGAGGAAACCAAGACAACTAGTTTGGCTGGACCAGAGAACACTCAAAGGGAAGTAAAACAGAATAGGATCAGATATGTCAGCTAGAACCAGACTCTGAAAGACTTCATATGCCAAACGGAGGAGTCCCCAAATGGGTAAGAGACCTGATCTAACCCAGAGGAACTGGAGAATGTTTAGCCTAGAAAAAGAGAAGCCTGGGATGGGAAGACACAACTATCAAATCTATTTGAAGGATTATCATGTGGACAGGTGATTAGATTCATTCTCCCTCTCCCCATAGGGCAGGTTAAAAGCAATAAAAGTTACAGAGAAGGAATTGTCAGCTCGATATGTGGAAAAATATTTCCTAAAAATGATCAAATTAGCCCCAAAGTGGAATGGGCTGCCATAGAATTTAACGAGTCTCCTTCCTAGAGGTCCTGAGGTGAAGTCTTAAGGGGGAATATTGTTCAGGAATGAATTGGGTGAGATGGTCTCCCAGGTTCTTTGAATTCTAAGACTTGGTCCTTCCAGCATCTGCTGGGTTCCTTCCAAGTCTAATCTTTCGACCTAAAGACAGATATTGTTGACTTCAAAATTTTATCTAAGCCCAGCTCTTTGGAAGAAAAATTATTTCAGATTAGCTGTAAATCCTCCCCAAACTCAATGGATAAACTCACATCCATGGACTCTATATAGCACAAGAAAGATTCTAAAGCTGTTTAGGAATGAGCTAGAGAACTGATTGGTTGGTGAGGAAGGCTTCTTGGAGAAGCTGGACTTTAAGCAGCATTTTAAAAGGAGCAAGGGAATGAAATAACCCTTTAATACACCACTCTTCCCCAGGTTCCCCTTGTACTCTTCACTGCAGCTCACTGACTTCCTTACCATTCATTCTTCAGACATTATAAGACATCTCCCATTTCTGTGCCTTTGAATTGACCATCCCGAATGCCTGGAGTGCTCCCTCCTTACCTCTGCCTCACAGAGCCTCTCCCCCTTTTAAGATGCTGCACGGGGACTGCCTTCTACACAGTCTTGTCTGATTCCCCACCTATAAAATGGAGAAAATAAACGCTGTTCTGCCCAGCCCTGACAGGACTATCCCACTACGGTAATGGATGTGAATGTGTTTTATAAGCTACAAAGTTGGATATGAAGGAAGAATGAAACGGATGGCAGCAGGGATGGGGGAGATGTTTTAGGCTCAGTGAGCAGATTAGCCTTTTTGTTTGAAATACCAAAGCATAGACCTTGCCTTTATCTGTGATATTTCCTCCACTACTCTGACTCAGGCATCCTAAAACCGTGGAATTAGAGATAACAGGGATCTTTTAAAGGCCATGGAGTCCAACTCTCTCATTTTACAGATCTGGAAGGTGAGATCCAGAGAAGTGGCATCACTTACCCAAGATGGCAGAGGGGGTAAAAGGAAGGAGAAGATAAAAATTGAAACCCATATCCACGGACTCTAAATTTAGTCTTCTTTCCATGACATCCCACTGCTCTTTAGTGACCCTTTGAGTTCAATTTAAAACTTTTATCCATTTTAAATTGATTTTTTAAATTATTATAATTATATATAATATATAATTATATATTTTATATTTAATATGATAATATATAATTACATATTATATATTGTGTTATATGATAATGTATAATTATATATTATCATTTAATGTATAGTAATATATTATATGATAATATTTAATTATATATTATATATTATCAT
>NW_025372156.1:0-1317 GCF_016433145.1 Gracilinanus agilis | reverse complement strand
CATTATCAGCATATATATGTGTGTATATATATATACACACACACACACACACATATATATATATATATATGTATGTATGTATATATATATATATATATATGCTTGATACATTGGCTGAGTCAGTTCTATAATAGTATTCTATTGCCATATTTTGCTTTGTTTTTATTTTTCTGTGTCATTCCAGGAGAAACAACCTGATGAAGCGAGGAGAGTGCCAAACTTGAGAATTAGAAAGAAAGACCTGTGTTCAGCACTTGCCTCTGACAATTCCTAGTTCTTTGACCCAAGGCCAATCACTTCGACTCTCTGGGCCTCAGATAATTCTCCAAGTCTCAGAAGATAGGCTGAGGTGAGAGTCTAAGTCTAGATTCTAGACCAGGGATTTTCCACTCATATGAAATCCTTAGATTCAAGTGAGCTGTTTTCTCTTCTTTGGTGTTATTGAGTGCCATAATAGGATCCTGCCTCTATTCTTCTTTTTATCTTTGACAGGAAATTTTTAATTCCTTTGCTTTTGATTATTGTTACAAGTCTAGAGGGTACATGAGGAGATATTCAAATACAATTTCAAGCCCATACTTTTGATTATTAGTGAGGCTAAGCATTTTTTTTCAAGTGATAACTAACAATCTGTGTTTCTTCTTTGGGGAACCATCTGTTTATATCCTTTGAACACTTCTTCATTACGGCCTAAGAGTAAATTTGTAAGGTTTTTTTTTTTAGCAGTTTTTTATATATTTTAGATGTCAAGTTTTTAATCTGCCATTTTTGCCTGTCATAAATTTTTCCCAATCTTTTCTCTTAATTTGTTTTTGTTGTAAAGAAATTTTTTTTTAATTTTGATATCACCAGGTATATCTGTCTTTGTCTCTAGTCATTTCTTTTGCTTGTTTAATAGGTACAAAGTTATCTAGAGAGGAGAATTTTTTTTTACTTTATCAAAGGATTATTTGCTTTTAAAAAGATTTACTATAGAGTTCCGTAAGTAATTCATGCTCCTAGAATATTTAATATATGCTGTAGTTATGAACAAATTCAATTCAGTTCAACAAAACTTTTACTAATTTATACATATAACTCTGTGTGTGTCAATTTAGGCCAAGTCAAAGAAGCAGATGGGTGAGAGAGACACACAGACACACAGAGAGAGAGGAGAGGAGGAGTGGTAGGAGAAAGAGGAGGAGAGAAAGAAGGAGGAAGAGGAAGAGAGGGAAGAAGGAGGAGGAGGAGGAGGGAAGAAGGAAGAAAGGAAAGGAAGGAAGGAAGGAAGGAAGGAAGGAAGGAAGGAAGGAAGGAAAAGAAAAAGAAAGAAAGAAA
>NW_025372155.1:0-7304 GCF_016433145.1 Gracilinanus agilis | reverse complement strand
GAGAGAGAGAGAGAGAGAGAGAGAGAAAGTGAGTGTGTGAATGTGTGAGTGTGAGAGTGTGAGTGTGTGTGTGAGAGTGTATCTGTGTATCTGGAGGGGTAAAAGGCAAAGAGAAGTAGGGGACAGGGCAGGGGGTTTGAGAATGAAGAAGGAGAGGCAGTGTGGCCTCAGGTCAAGAGACCAAATTTGAACTACTGAGTCCAAAAATGATTAGCCATGTAACCCAGGCCACATCGCTCACCCTCTTAACTTATCTTGTCATCTCCTAAAATGGGGATAATAATGCTTGTACCAACTACCCCTAAGGGTAAGTCTTTCTAAATTTTCAAACATTCTCCCAGAAAATGAGAGCTATTATTATGATAGAATTATAATACAGAAAACATTTTCATTTATTGTACTTATTCAGAGAATCACAATCACTTTGATTCAACATTTATTAGACATTCTGTGTCGTGTCGGATATTTAAAAATAGATTTTAATTTTAGTTAGTATTATTACTCCTCTATTTTTGACATTTCTCTATTAAAAAATTCCTGTTGATTCAAATAATTGATTCAGTAATTATTAAGCACCTATTGTGTGACCCCTGTCTGTCTTCCCTGTAAAAAGAGAAACAAAAAAAATTTATAGAGGACCTTCTTTGTGCCAGGCACTATGCTAAGTGCTTTATGAATATAATTATATTTATTTATATTAAAACATAAGGTATATAGTATCTATATTTATTTTAGGTACCTTATATATTCTATTCTATTAATATATTATATATTGTAAATAACTATTTATGTTATTATATTATATATTGTAAAATTATAAATTTATATAATATGCTTGTATTAAAAATGTTTTTTAAAATTCATGATCCTCACAACAACTCTGTGAGGTAGGTGTTATTTTTATCCCCATTTTATTATTTTTTTTTTATTTTTTTTAAACCCTTGTACTTCGGTGTATTGTCTCATAGGTGGAAGATTGGTAAGGGTGGGCAATGGGGGTCAAGTGATTTGCCCAGGGTCACACAGCTGAGGAGTGGCTGAGGCCGGGTTTGAACCTAGGACCTCCTGTCTCTAGGCCTGACTCTCACTCCACTGAGCTACCCAGCTGCCCCTTTTATCCCCATTTTATAAAGAAATGGGCTAACAGAAACTAAGTGATTCCTCCAGGGTCACACAAGGGAATAAAAGTCTAAGGTCGAATTTGAACTCAAGTCTTTGTGACTCAAGACTCAGCACTCTATCCACTATGCTACCAAATACGTCTGGTGAATACAGAGAAGTGAAAAGAACCCCATACTTGCTTTCAGTCCTAGCTATTTAAGGTATGTCTCTGTCCAGCCTTAGGCAAGTCACCCTAACTTTTTATCTTCAGCTTATTCCTCTAAGAAAATGGGCACCATGATGAGAGTACCAACTGCCTCACTGGGCTGCCTCTAGTAAAATTATTTGCAAAACACTTTACAAAAATAGTCTCCATACAATTCCCACCAAGTGTCAAGAAAAGGAAGCTTTAAAACCTTTGTAGAAGTTATGGAATGTCTGCTGGAGTTGATCCCTCCCAAGTAGAGCAGAAACTCGATATAGCTGAGATTTAGTGGAGTGGAAAAGGGGGCATCTTCCCAGGGTTCCCGTGGCCTCGACTGTGCCTCTGCCCTGGGTGGCAGGACAATATCGGCGAAGTTCCTGGCCCTCCCTTCATTCCTATCTCCCAGCAAAGCAGAGATGGGAATCCTTTGCTCCAAGGCTGTTATGAGACTTAATTAATGATTGTGAAGTCCTTTGAGGTCCTCGGATGAAAGAGATGAGAGAAGTGCGAAGTACTATTAGCTGTCTAAAACTCACAGCACAATTAGATCCAGAGAGACGGAGCACTGCCTTTATCTAATTCCAGTTCTTTGTTACTTATGGTGGCTAATTATTGAAATAACAAATCTTCCAGCAGCCTGGCCCCTAGAAAGAAGGTGATAATATCCATTAAATATGCCTTTAATTATTTGAAAATGAGAAAACTACAGCAGTTTAGAATTTTCCCATCATTAAGGCTGTCTTTCCACATTGGCACTGTTTCCTGAGCTCCTCGCGAGTCCTGAGAGCCTCCCGTGAAACCTTGTGAATGGTGTTTTGCTCTCCTCTCCAAGCCCTATTTCACAGAAGAGAGCCAGAAGCTGGCCTGTCCATGAGCAGGAAAGCCCTGACATGCCTTGTAAATGATGCTTTCCGGGGAGTCACCGCCTCTCCCTGCGTCTCCCGTGAAATCGTAGAATTCTTAGCCTTCCACAATCTTAGACTAAGCGTCACTGTGTCTTAGGATGATAATGTTGTGGAATCTTAGAATCTCGCCATCTCGGAATTCAGAGGTATGTCAGAGCTTTATCTGAAGCAGGAATTCAATGGCATCTACAACAAATAGGCATCTAGCCCAGTCTTGAAGACCTGCAGTAATGGTAGCCAAGCGTCCAGGTTTGTGGAAGGGAGGAAAGAGGGATTAGCCTTTATTAAGAGTTTACTATATGGGGCAGTTGGGTGGCTCCATGGCTAAAGAGCCAGGCTTAGAGATGGGAGGTCCTGGATTCAAATCTGATCTCCAACCCTTAGGAGAAAATCATTTCACCCCCATTGCCCAGCTCTGACTACTCTTTTGCCTTGGAACTGGTTCCAAGACAGAAGGTAAGGTTTTTTTTTTAACTTAAAAAAAAAAGTTTATTATATGCCAGACACTTTGCTAAGAGCTTTGTGAATATTAATTCATTTGATCCTTACAGCAATCCTGTGAGGTAAATGCTATTATTATCCCCATTTTCCAATTGAGAAAACCGAGGCAGACAGACTTGTAAATGCTATTATTATCCCCACTTTCCAATTGAGAAAACTGAGGCAGACAGACTTACAGCTAAATAAGAGTTTGAGAGCCGATATGGACTCGGGTCTTCCTGATTCCAGACCCAGCTTTCAATGAGAGAAAGAGGGAGAAGAAGAAAACTCAAGTTGGAATCTAAACATGTTACTGCACAATTGAGTCACTCAGCTTAACAGGATTTAATAAGAAGGAACTGAAACATAATTGACTCCCGATACCCATTTTACAGATAAGAAAACAGATGGTGAAGTGACTTTACCAAAGTCATACCATGTCCTTAGATGTACTGGGTGGTTAGCTAATTGCTTGCTGCTCCCCTACAGAAGAGACAGTTGGCCCTTTGCTAGTCACTTTCCCCAAGAAATCCAAAAAAATAAGAAAAAATAAGCAGCTCTTTCTGAGTTGTTCTCCACTACTGAACAGAAGTCATAAAGAGATAGATAATAATTACAAGCATGAAAAACATTATCTCCAAGTCTCTGTGATCATGTCTGAACTCTGTGCCAGGGAGGCTTCCTTATTGTCCTATATTTAATTCAGCCCCTAAAGACCAGAATCATCCAATTTCGACCTCCTACCAGTCAGCCCACAGCTGATTCCTGTCCCTGTGAGAGTAGGACTATCTCTGTCCCTTCCTGGAATGGGGGGGATCTTGTTCCATTTCTTCTGACCCTCATCATGCACTGAAATGCTCCTCATCCATGACAGAGGGGACCTGGGACAGAACCTGGGGTGCCTGCTACCTCTGAGATGGCCAATTCAAAGTTAAAATTCTTGGAAAGTAACTACTGAGGTTCTATGTCAAGTGCCTCCAATAGGCTCTCATCCTATCTCCCTTGACATTCAGCGATCTTCCCTGTTGAGATTAAAGCAACATTTTCTTTGCAACATGACTGACATGATTTGTCCATGATCCTCCCTGTACCAAGTGTGTCTTCCATCTCTCCCATTCTTTACCACTTAAATCCCTGCCCATTTATTAAAGTTTATCTAAAATCACCTCCATGAAGCCTTTTCTGATCCCACGGGTTGGTAATAATCTCCCCCAACTCAACCTCACAGAATTATTAGGGTAATACAAAAATTAGGTAGACACAAAAGAGCTCATCAAGTCCAACGATTACATAGATTTAGATTTGAAAGGGACCTTGGATATCACTGAGCTACAGATGTTGATAACTTGCCCAAAGTCAGCAAGCTACTAAGTATCTGAGCCTAGTGCTCTGTCTCTTGGAATATCTAGTGATTCCAATAATATCTAGCTATTGGTCCTTAAAACAACCCCAAGAAATAGCATTCTTATATGCTTTTTCCCCCAAAAATGTAGAAACTTAATTTGCTCATAGTAGCTCCCTTTATCAGTGGTTCCCAAACTTGTTTGGCCTACCGCCCCCTTTCCAGAAAAAAAAATATTACTTAGCCCCCTGGAAATTATTTTTTTTCATTTTAATGCAATTAATAGGAAAGATAAATGCAGCTGTGGCCATCACCACCTCCCTGGATCACTGCAGCACCCACCAGGGGGCAGTAGTGCCCACTTTGGGAATCACTGGTCTAAATCATATACTCATTTTGATCTTATCTTAGTATATGGTGTGAGATGTTGGTCTATGCCTAATTTCTGCCAAACTGATTTCCAAATTTCCCGGAAATTTTTTGTTGAATGTTAAGTTCTTACCCCAAAAGCTTAGATCTTTGTATTTATCAAATTCTAGATTATTGTCGTCATTTACTACTGTGTATTGTATACCCAATCTATTCCACTGATTATTTACTCTTTCTTAGCCATTCCAAGATTGTTTTGATGATTACCACTTTCTAATATAGTTTGAAATCTAGAACTGCTAGTTTACCTCCTTAATATTTCTTCACTGTTTCCCTAACTATTTAACTTTTTTTTCTCCTAGATGAATTTTGTTACTATTTTTTTCTAGCTCCTTAAAATAATTCTTTGATTGTTTGATTGGTATGGTGCTGAATAAGTAAATTAACTTATGTAAAACCGTTATTTTTATTATATTGGCTTGGCCTACCCATAAGCAATTTTTCTATTTCTCCAATTGTTTACATTTGTCTTTATTTGTGTGAAAAAAGTTTTGTAATTTGGTTCATACAATCCCTAGATTTGTCCTGCAGGTAGGCTCCCAGATATTTTATTGTTGTCATTATTTTAAATGGAATTTCTCTATCTCATTCTGCTGGATTTGTTGGGTAGTATATAGCAATACTGATGATTTATGTAGGTTTACTTTATATCCTACAACTTTGCTAAAGTTGTTAATTGTTTCAATTAGTTGTTTAGTTGATTCTCTAGAATTTTCTAAGTACACTTCCTTATCATCCTCAAAGAGTGATAGTTTTATTTCCTCATTACCTATTGTTATTCTTTCAATTTATTTTTTCTCATCTTATTGCCATAGCTAGCATTTCTTATACAATAGTGAATGATTATAGTGACAGTGGGCATCCTTGCTCCCCTCCTGATTTTATTGGGAAAGCTTTAAGTTTATTGTCATTACGGAAAATATCTGTCCTTGGTTTTACACGAATACTGCTTATTATTTTAAGGAAAGTTCCATTCATTCCTATTCTCTCCAGTGTTGTTAATTGGAATGAGTATTTTATTTTGTTATAATCATATGATTTTTCTTGGTTTTGTTATTGATAGGGTCAATTATACTGATAGTTTTTCAAATATTGAACCATCCCTTCATACCTGGTTTAAATCGTGCCTGTTCAAAATGGTCTTTATGATATATTGTTATAATCTTGCATGACAAAAAAATGACAATTTTATTTAAATTTTTTCATCAATATTCATTAAGAAAATTGTTTTGTAGTTTTCATTATCTGCTTTTTGCTTTCCCTGGTTAAGGTATCAAAACCATGTTTATATCTCAAAAGGAATTTAGGAGGGCTCCTTTTTTACGTATTTTTATCAAATAATTAATGTAGTATTGGGATTAATTATTCTTTAAACATTTGGCAGAATCCATCTGGTCCTGGGAATTTTTTCTTAGGGAGTTTCATTAAGGCTTGATCAATTTGTTTTTCTAAGATCAGGTTACTCAAATATTCTATTTCCTCTTCTATTAATCTGAGCAGTATATATTTTTTGTAAATATTCATTCAATTCACTTAGATTGTCAATTTTACTGGCATTTAACTGGGCAAAAAACTTTTCCTAACAATTGCTTTAATTTTATCTTCATTAGTTATACATTCACCCTGATCATTTTTGATTCAAGTAATTTGGTTTTATTCTTTCTTTTTTCCTAAATCAAACTGACCATTGGTTTTATTGATTTTGTTTTCATAAAACCAGTTCCTACTCATATTTATTAGTTGAGTGTTTTTTCTTTACTTTCAGTTTTGTTAATCTTGCCATTAGTTTTTAAGATTTCCATTTGAATGTTTAATTTTGGGATTTTTAATTTGTTATTTTCTAGGGGGTTTTTTTGAGTTGTATATCCAGTTCATTGATCTGTTCTTTCTCTTTTTTATTGATGTACACATTTTAGAAATGTAAATTTTCCCCTAAGTACTACTTTGGCTGCATCTCATAAATTTTGGAATACTATTTCATCGTTCCTCTTTTTGTGTTGAAATTATTGATTGTTTCTATTATTTGTTCTGTGATCCACTTATTCTCTAGGATTAACTTATTTAGTTTCCAATTAGCTATTAATCTATGCTTCTATGGTCCTTTATAGAATGTAATTCTTAATGGCATTATAATCTGGAAAAAGTGAATTTAATATTTCTGCTTTTCTTTATTTGATTGAGATTTTTATGCCCATTGTCAACTTTCTGAATGTGCCATGTACAGCTAAGAAAAAAGTATACTCCTTTCTGTTCCCATTCAGTTTGCTTCAGAGACCTATCATACCTAACTTTGCTAAGATTCTAGTCTTTCTTATTTTATGATTAGATATAGTATATATTTTAAAGTAACATATTATTGGTTTCTGGCTTCTAATCCAGTCTGCTCTCCACTTCCATTTTATAGGTGAGTTCATCTCATTCACACTCACAGTTATGATTGCTAACTATGCATTTACTTCCATCCTATTTTCTTCCCTTTATCTTTCTCTTTTTATCCTGTCATATACCTCCTTTAAGGTCTGTTTTACTTCTGACCACTGCTTTCTTTTATCTGCTCTCCTTTTTATCACATCCCCTATTCCGTTATCCCCTTCCCCTTCTACTTAACCATTGGGTAAGATACATTATTGTGTGTGAATGAAGTTCAAGCATTTCCCACACTTGACCACCATTTTCTCCTCTCCTATAAAAATTCTTCCTTCCATGTCTCTTTTATTTGAGATAATTTCCCCCAATTTTCTCTCCCTTCCTCCTTCAATTATAGCATTATACATTTTTATATCATCCCAAAATAATCAACTAACTCCTGTACCCTCCATATATATATATATATATATATATG
>NW_025372154.1:0-7196 GCF_016433145.1 Gracilinanus agilis | reverse complement strand
CTGACCTTAGCCCTCACCAGAGCTCTAGCAGGATCCCTGGCTCTGGCTGGGAGGCCAACCTTCTCTTGTTTTCCCCTCAAGACACATCCCAGCCCTGAACCCATGTATCCAACCAGCCTCGGCCTTGACTCCAACCCCGACTCCAGGCCTAGGCTGAACCTCGACTCGGCCCTCTACTGATCCTCTTTCCCCCTTGAACCCTGGCCTCCTTTCCAGCCTGAATTCTGACACCAAGCCTCCAAGGAACCCTGACCTCCCCTGGTCCAGTCTGGCCTGGGATCTCCTAGACCCCACGGCTCCTTGGAAACCTGACCCCAGACTGAGCCTGGGCTGCGGCCCCTCATCCAGCTCTGATTCCCGTCCTGGCACTAACAAGGTCATCACACGTGAAACTCTGACTTCTGCCCAAGATGGAGCCTTTACACTGGCACTAGACTGACTTCTGAACTTAATCTCAGGTGGCTTCCAGACCAGATCTGATCCAGGCTGGGGAGACTCTTCCTCCTGTTCCAGACTGTCCCTAACCCCAGAGTAGGAACTCCACCTTTGGTTGGGTTTGGGGTGCCTTTAGAAAAGGGTGCGAAACCTGCTTGGATCAAACAAACTGAAGTAGGACCAAAAATGATCTGAAAACAAATGGAGGGAATTGGGGTGGTAAGGGCTAGGCAATGGGCGTTAAGTGACTCACCCAGGATCTCACAGCTAGGAAGTGTCTGAGGTCACATTTGAACCCAGGACCCTCCCATCTCTCTCTTTTTTTAAACCCTCACCTTCCATTTTGGAGTCAATGCTGTGTATTAGTTCCAAGGCAGAAGAGTGGTAAGGGTACACAATGGGGGTCAAATGACTTGCCCAGGGTCACACAGCTAGGAAGTTTCTGAGGCCAGATTTGAACCTAGGGCCTTCTGTCTCTAGGCCTGGCTCTCAATCCGCTGAGCCACCCAGCTGTCCCCTAACTAATTGTTCTTGCTATAATAGATATTAAGCTCAGTTGTTACTACTTTGCCGAAGCATTCCAAGTGATATCGATATCCTTTAAATTTTAGTGCCCTGGAGCAAAGTCCTGGTCAGCTCCCCCAAATTCCTGCTTTGCTTGACCCCAGCCCTAGACTGAGCCTCTGACCCCATGCATATATGGAGCCATGACCCACTAAGCTCTGAGGGAACCCCGACTTCAATCTGACAGTTGAACCTGAAGACCAAAAAGAGTCCTGATTCCCGTTACAGATGGAGCCCTGACCCCGGGCTGAGCCTGGATCCCGGCTCTGGAACAAGCCTGTTCCTGATCAGGCTCCAGAGTGAGCCCTCCAGTCACAAAGGACTTGAGCCCTGGTCGAGGTCTAGGACTATACCGTAAGGAACAAAAGATGAAATGACGGAGGAAGCAGAAGTTTGGTCTTCCGAGCATAGCAGTGCGTGCCAATTGCCCAACAAATCGGGACCTAGTCCCCTCCTGGTGTAGGGTTGGACCTCAGATACAGGGGAGCCGTGAAAAATAATTCACTAAAGGGAAACAAAACAACATTAGGGAATCTGATTTCTAACGGGCTGAAAGAGCAGGGACCTGCCAGGTTGGGAGGGAGAGAGCGAGCAGGTACAGTCCCTAAATCCAGGGAAAGAGGCGTCCCGTTCCTCCCCGAGTGTCCGGAAACAATGAAAGGAACATGGAAACAATGAGTGATCCGTGTGGGGCCAGCTTTCAGATAAGACATGAGGGTTACTTGAGATGTACAATTATGAGAAAACTCCTGCCATTAATCTCAGGATCTGGCTGTTTCTGGTCAGCGTAGCCCAGGGCTTCGGTGAAGGGTCTCTAAATAGCAGGGAGACGTGGTCCAGCTTCCCAGCCACACGGGGCTCGCTTCGAACAATACAGTAAGGTTTTGTCCCGATTCCCACAATTGAATAAACTTTTCTCACAAGATGGAATTTGGACTAGGCCCATCATTGAACAGCAAGGGAACTAAGCTAGCTCCAGAACTGAGACACAAGCTGGAGTCAGTTTGGCTCACTCATTCCCATGATTAACCATTTGATGCCCGAATTCCCTTCGTTCCTTCAATACTCACCTTTGTCTCTCTTTGTCCCAAAATGAGCTTTGGAATGGACCCAGAGTCCTGCTTCAGACAGAGCCTTGACCCTGGCCCTGGCTCTGGCCTCAAAGGAAATCCTGGACCAGTCCCTGACCAGGATGGAGCCGTGTCTGTCTTCAGACTAAGTGGGGGAGCCCCATCTGAGCTTTGTTTCCAGCCCTGGTCCAAACCCGGAGCCTAACCCAACTCACAGCCGTGACCTTGGTCTCAGGCTGAACCTTGAACTCGAGCCCAAAGTCTGACTCCAGATAGAACCTGAACCCTAGCCTTGGACTGAACTTGACCTTGGCTTCATACTGAGACTGCCCTGACCCCAGCCTTGGATAAACTCTGACCCAGGGTTCAGACTGGATCCACATTGAATTCTTTTTTTTTTTTAAACCCTTAACTTCTGTGTATTGACTTATAGGTGGAAGAGTGGTAAGGGTGGGCAATGGGGGTCAAGTGACTTGCCCAGGGTCACCCAGCTGGGAAGTGTCTGAGGCCGGATTTGAACCTAGGACCTCCTGCCTCTAGGCCTGACTCTCAACCCACTGAGCTACCCAGCTGCCCCTCCACATTGAATTTACCCTTCCCCTCCCCACCCCCAATTAGGACCAGCTTGGGAACCTAACCTGAGCCTGAGCCCTGACTGTGATCCCGGCTCCTACCTTGATCACCAGCCTCTAATCCTGCCTCAGCCTAAACCCCAGCCCTGATTCCAGAACCGGAAATTCATGGCTTCAGTATGTGCTCAGAGCAAGCAGCAGGACACGTTTCTGCCCATCGCCATCTTGTAGACAATTGGTGGAAATGGGAGGATAGGAATGGAGAGACTTTGGGACATGAGACCTTGCGGGGCCGAGACCCTGGGCAGTCCTTCAAGGCTGCAGTCACAGGTGCTGTTGGGAAGGAGGAGGGAGTGTGGTGGAAAGCTGGCTGCAGGACTGGGAGGAGGCTCTTTTCCTATTTTCCTCTCTTAGCTAATTATTCTTGTGACTCAGTTGGTACCACTATCCTGAAGGAGTTCAAGTCCTTCCAGCACCTTCTCAGAGTCTGAGAAGGCACTGAGAGGCAGCTGGGAGGCTCAGTGGATTGAGATCCAGGCCTCCAGGCAGAAAGTCCTGGGTTCAAATCTGACCTCAGACACTTCCTATCTGTGTGACCCTGGGCAAGTCACTGTTAACCCCTGTTGCCTAGCCCTTATTACTCTTGTGCCTTGTGATTCTAAGACTGAAGGTAAGGGTTTGGTTTTTTTTTTGGGGGGGGGGGGAATGTCAGCAAAGCCCTAGTCACTCCTTTAATTACAGTTCTACCCAAAACTCTCTCTAGACTGAGCCTGGCTCCTAGCTCTGGACTGGTCCTTGATCCTGATTTTCCAGATTAAAACTTTACCTGTTCTGATCTGAAATCTGGCTTTGGCTACAGTCTGGGTCCCCCCCCCCAATTTGTCAGTATTTTTTTAAATTTCATTTCCCCCACCCCTGAAAAGAAAAAGAAAAAAAAAGCCCAAAACAGTAGAGTCAAAACAAATTCTGCTGCTGACTAGAAAAAAAATGTGTCTCAATTTGTGTCTTAGTCTATGGCCAATCTGCTGGCGGGGGGGGGGGGTGCCATTCCTTTTCATCTGTCGCCTGGTCTCGAAGTGGGTCACTGCGGTGATTTGTTTTGAAGTTTCTTGTTGTCCTATAACTAACTTGTTCTCCTGGTTCTGCTCACTTCAGAATCCTTTCAGACATGTCTCCCTTCCTTTTTTTTTTGAGATCCTTCCCTTCATTTGTTTTCTTTAAACCGTTATCTTCTCTCTCTCTCTCCTTCCCTCCCTCTCTTTCTCTCTCCCTCTCCTTCTCTCTCTCACCCTTACCCATAAATCTTTACTAAGAATGATTCCAAGGTATAAGAGTGGTAAGTGCAAAGCAACCAGGGTTAAGTGACTTGCCCAGGGTCACACAGCTTAGGAAGTATCTGGGTCCAGATTTGAACCCAGGTCCTACTGACTCCAGACCTGGTGCTCTATCCATCGTGCTACCTAGCTGCAACCTCCACCTCCCTCCATCATATCTTACAGCACAATGGTGACCCATAACACTCATGCCATAATTTGTCAAGCCAGTCCTTGATGGATGGGCACTCCCTCTGTTCCAGTTCTCTGCCACCACAAACAAGATCAGCTCTAAATATTTTTGTCCTTCTAGGTCCTTCTCCCCATTTTTTTTAAATTTTATTTTTAAATTTTTTTTAATAACCTTGACCTTCCGTCTTGGAGTCAATGCTGTGTATTGGCTCCAAGGCAGGAGAGTGATAAGGGTAGGCAATGGGGGTCAAGTGACTTACCCAGGGTCACACAGCTGGGAAGTGTCTGAGGCCATATTTGAACCCAGGACCTCCCATCTCTAGGCCTGGCTTGCAATCCACTGAGCTACCCAGTTGCCCCCTTCTTTTTCTTTTTTTAACCCTCACCTTATGTCCTAGAATCGATAGGGTGTATTGGTAACAAAGCAGAAGACAGCAGTAAGGGCTAGGTAAGGGGAGTTGAGTGACTTGCCCAGGGTCACACAGCTGGGAAGTGTCTGAGGCCGGATTTGAACCTAGGACCTCCCGTCTCCAGGCCTGGCTCTCAATCCACTGAGCTACCCAGCTGCCCCCCCTTCTCCCCATTTTTTGATCTCTTTAGAGGAGAGATCTCGGGGTATCTCTTAGCTAAAGGGTACTTACAGTAGTTTTGAGGGGCATATTTCCAAATGGCTTTCCAAAATGGTGGGTCCAGTTAATTCCCAGCTCCACCAACACTGCATAAATCCAGTGCTTTGGGGGCAGCTGGGTAGCTCAGTGGATGGAGAGCCAGGCCTAGAGAAGGGAGGTCCTGGGTTCAAGTCCGGCCTCGGACACTTCCCAGCTGTGTGACCCTGGGCAAGTCACTTAACCCCCATTGCCCACCCTTCCCACTCTTCTGCCTTGGAGCCAATACACAGTACTGACTCCAAGAAAGAAGAAGGTAAGGGTTTAAACTAAATAAATAAATAAGTAAATCTGGTGCATTTTCCTTTCCTTTCAGCTTGGCTAATCTGAGGAGAGTGAGACAATCTGGGAGTCCCTGAGCGCTGGGGCTTTTTAAATTTAAACTAGAAACATTTTTTAACTCTTACCTTGTCTTAGTATCATTTCTAACACAGAAGAGCGGCCAGGGCTTGGCAATCTGAGTTAAGTGACTGGCCAAGGGTCACACAGCTAGGCAATGCCCGAGGTCACATTCGAACCCAGGTCTTCCTTGTTGCTCTGTCCACTGTGCTCCCCAGCCTCGGTGTGCCTCAGTCTCAAGCCCTGGAGACCAAAGGAGTCTTGATCTGGCTCCAGGCTTGGCTTTGATTCGCCTCGCGCTGAGCCCCTGCACTTGTTCTGCACCAGTTTTTAGTCCTAAAAGGGACCCCAACTCTAGGTGACACTTGATCTAGCCTCTCCCTGAGCTGTAACCGGGGCCCTGGACTGGGGTGGAAAACATGTCCGTGGTGGGTCACCTCCGAGGAACAGAATTTGAACTCAGATCTTGTCTTGCTTCAGGTCTAGTGGTTTCCCCCCTCATTTGGTCTCATTTTATAAAGAGAGTCTTGAGTTCTGGAGGCTCTAGAATGAGTCTCGCCTGTTCTCGGAGCAAGCCCTGGGTTCGAACGGAGGGAGGCCAGATTTCCGCCGTGGCCGGAGCCCTAAGCCCAGACGCCCTACCAGCAGACTCTGGGGCCTCAGGCCAGAATTAAGCCTGAACTTGGGGCTCTGGACTGAGCTCTGGTAACCAGATCGAATCAGCTAGAACCCAAGGCCAGCCCGGACCCCGTCCCCTGAGTCTGGCCTTATGTTAACCATTGCCACAGTGGAGAGGGCCCCGAGTCAGAGGCCAGGCCAGGGGAGATGCCACGCAGAAGGGGGGCCGTTCGAAATCGCTTCCAATTTTCCCTAAGTACCCCTGCTACTCGCAGAGTGAAGGCCGCTTTCTCTGGAACTGAGGCGATGCTTATCAGTGCCTTCTGAATACGGGGGCCCTGGAGCAAAGGCCCCGTCAACGCCCCTTAGTTACTCCTCTTTCACCTCAGTTCCACTTGGAGCTTGGCCTTAGATCCACAAGAAGAGCCAGGCTGGCCCCTGACACTGGTCCTCCGCTGCGTCCCAAGTCTCTGCTGTGAACTGACCTCTCCAGGACCCGACGGAGCACTGGATTAGGCCCCGACTCTGGTTCCAGAATAACCTGGACTGCGGCGCCGGCGCCTAGCACATCCCTCATCCCAGCAATGGTTCTTGGGGCCCAGGGGGAGCCTCGAAATTCAAACTAGTCCTCCAGCCTGACTCCAGTTTGAGCTCTGAATCCAGAGCCAGAACCCCAAATCTGGGCACTTGTGACAAGGTGCCCCCAAATGAATTTGCAGCAAATTCAGGTGGGGATGACCCCAGGGGCACCCTGGGAGGCTCATGCCAAGGAGTCTGTGGGGCGACGGAGAGGAGGAAGGCCCAGGCCTAGGACGCAGTACAGCTGGGTAGGAGTGGGAGGAAGCAGGCTCCTATTTGAGCTAATTATCTTGGTGATTAGTGTGAGGCTAATTGATGCCACCAAGGCTGAAGGAGCCTCCCGGCAACATCCAGGCCAACCAACCCTATTTATACCTCTGCTTGACTGCGGGCCCAGAAGAGGCCTTGACTGGCACCAGCCTCACTCCCCGCTCCAGCCCGAGTCTTTGACAGGGGACCAGACGGAGCTCAGACTCGGGCCCGCTGACTGGATTCTGGCCCCATGTTGGAGTGGAGTCGGGACTCCAGCTCTGGCCCGGGCCCTTGCTTACTCCGGAGCCCTGAACCCAGGGGAGCCTAGAACCTGGCAGAGCTTCTGGATCTCATCTTTCCCCCTGGGCCCACCCGCTTCCCGACCTCTTTCTGCCTGTTGAGGATGCTCTTAGCCCCATATAGCCCATCAGCTGCCAAGCCCCCTCCTCCCTACTTCTGTGGCATCCGTGTTTCTGAAAGCCTAACCTTCTGCCCTGGTAGCAGCTCTGAGACAGAAGGGCAATGGGGTTGTGTCTCTTCCTCCCTCCCTCCCTTCCTCCCTCCCTTCCTTCCTTCCTTCCTTCTTTCCTTCCTTCC
>NW_025372153.1:0-3585 GCF_016433145.1 Gracilinanus agilis | reverse complement strand
ATATTGTATTGTATTATATTTATATTATTATATGATATATTGCATATATTATATTATACTTGATTTTCATAACTCTATAAAGTAGATATTTCAAGTATAATTTTCCTCATATTACAAGAGGATGATGAAACTCTGGTTAAGTGGTTTGTCCATTAAGAGGTAGCTTTGGGATTTGAACCCAAGTTCTGACATTACTGGGATTGCTGCGGTGATGGGGTACAATTAACAGCCAGTTTTCTAAAAGTACTTCAGGGCCTTTGACAATTGGCCAATACAGTGCTATGAATAAGAATGAAACCTCAATAAAATCCCACTCACAGGTTTGCTCTCAAGAAAAGAACTATTTATAGATGACCCGAAACTAAAATAATTTCTGCACATGAACTATTTTGGGAAATTTTCTAGTTCTCCTGAATAGGCAAATCATAGCTAAAATAGCAACTATAAATGAGAAATCTACCTTCCTATAAATCTATAAATGGTAACTCACGAAACATGGAAGTCCTCTGCGTCACTGGAGGGAGTACTGATAATCAGTGAAATCACAGCTCTTTCAAATCATCAAAGTAAAAGGAAGATAATAATCCTTGGCCTGACTATCCTAGTGTGGCTGTAAGGAGGTTCCAATCAATATGACTTAAAGTGAAACCTTTATGAGATTTCTTTCTGCTTTTTCTTTTTATTTTGATTGGTACCTTTTTAAATCTAACTTTTATTTCTGAATATATTCATTTCTCCTTTCTCAACCCATGGAGTCATTCTTATGATAAAGATTAAAAAAAAAAGAAAGTGGGGATGGTGAGAAGAAGCAGTTCAGCAAAGATGTGTCTGATAGTACATATAATATTCTCCACCCATAGTCCCTCACCTCTGCAAAGTCTGGATGACTATTTGGCAGGCATCTAGTAGAATAGATGCTTGCTCAGGGTTTAGATAGACCCATAGAGGTAGTACAATATCATGAACCCCATTATATTGTTGGTCAGTCATTTCGGTCACGTCTGACTCTTTGTGATCCTTCTTTGGGGTTTTCTTGGCAAAGATACTAGAATGGTGTGTCATTTCTTTCTCCAGTTCATTTTACAGATGAGAAAATTGAGGCAAACTGGGTTAAGTGACTTGCCCAAGGTCACACAGCTAATAAATATTTAAGGTCAAATTTGAACTTAGGAAAATGATTCTTTCTGACTCTAGGCTTGGTGCTCTATCTACTGTGTCACTCACCTACTCCAACCCCATTTTGCGGAGGAAGAAACAAAGATTCAAGCAATTTGTCCAAGGTCAAACAGACCTAGTAAGGGATGAAACTGGTCCTTGAACCTATGCCTTGATAGCTTATCCAGCAACTGATGTTTTCATTGCATTCCATGGTTAAAAATTTCATACTTCAACATTTCAGTGGCCTGTGATCTCCATGTGGGTGTTCTCCCTTAGAGAACATATCACAGCCCATCCATCCATACCTCTTCTTCTCGTACATGTCCTGCTAATATCCTCTCCTAAATCTTGCATTGGGTTTACCCAATGTGCTGGGGCTCTCCTATATGTCTCATAAAATTATGTGTTTGAGCGCAGCATGTTGAGTTCATTTCACATTGTGAGGCATTGACAATAGGTTAATACACTCCAGTTTATGTCCACCTACGTAATATATTTCAGTTCAGTCACTAAGTCAATGAACATTTATTAAACAGCCAGTCAATATACATTTATTAAATACCTACTATGTGCCAGGCACCTTACTAAGTTCTGAGGATACAAAAAAAAGGTAACAGTGTCTGCTCTTAAGAAGCTCATACTTGCAAATAATTATGTACAAACAAGTACAAATGGGAAATTATCAACAAAGGAAGGGCACAAAAATTAAGATTGAGAAAGCTGTCTTGCAGAAGGTGAGAAGTTAGCTGGGACTTGAAGGAAGCCAGGCAAGCATGGAGGCAAAGATGAAGAGAAAAAACATTCCAGTGGTGACCCACAGTTTAGATTCTTTTTTTTCTATCAGTCAGATTCTTTTTTTTTATTATTCTATCAGTCAGAGCCTCATCGCCTCAGTGGAAGACTTTTGGTGTTAAAAAGTGGGTTTTCATTTTAGGAGAAGTTTGGAATTGTAAGTGGTACAGAGTTTCCTAGATGCAATCCCACTCTCTGTATTCCTCCAATTAAAGTCTGTGCTCCCTGTCCTACTGCAGCGTGTGTCTATGATGTATGTACCAGTGGACAAGTTCAATCAGCTGCTCAGCCAAGTATATATCATATTAGAAGAAGTCGGCATTCTTTTTCCTCTTGGCATTTCTTCTTTGGAGTGTGTCTGTCCAAAATCTTTGGAGTGCTTGTGGGTTTCATTAAGAAGTTCTATAATGTTCCAGGGCTTAATACAATCAGCACAATGTGGACTGTGAACAAAAGCTTCTGGAGGACCCCAGAATCTGCGGTGAATTCCTCTTCCCTTTGGACTCTACACAGGGCATCTTCCCTTACAGTAGCAACCACCTCTAATGAGCATCTCTCTCCCTGTTGTGTGTCTTGCTTGCTATTAATCATCTGAGTGTCGGTTGTCAAACAAACCTATTTCTGTTATTGCAATTATCAAGGAATGTTGTATGATATTAACATATGCATGGGAAACATCTCATTGGAAACAGCCTTTAAGGCTTTATTCTGCTCTATTGAAAGCAAACTCCTTTTTTAAAAAAAAATCAAGAAATAAGTCCTGAGGGAATTTGTTTTCTCTGTGTCTTTCAGTCAATTATGTCTGTGAAGATGTAGTTGGCTGTAGGATATCATTTATGAAAGTCTCTGCATGCAGCATGGCCCTCCAAGAAATGACGTCTTCCCCCACTCCTTTGTGGGAGGAGGGGATGGGGAACCCATGGGGAGATGCTCTATGTCTTCAGAATTTCTCAGTGTATTAATCAGTTTTGCTGATTGTGCTTTTTCTCTTCTTCCCCTTTTCCTTTTTTGCTTTTAAAAGTATCCTTTGTTAGATAAGAAAGCTATGGGAGGGGAAACTGGGGCCATGTAAAAATAAAAGATATCAATAAAAATCTATTTTTTAAAAAAGAAAGTCTATTTATTCCCTTTCACGTTTTCAATAAAATTGGCTAAGTGGAAAACTCATTCTGATAAAGACTTTGGCCAAGTTGTTGCCACAGGCTTGTAATCCTTACTTCTAGGGGGAGGCTAAGGCCAGTGGCTCATTTGAATTCAAGAGTGAAGAGGGACAGTAGGACCAAAGCTGATCACGTGTCCTCAAGAAGCCCAGCAGCAATATGGGAAGTCCCTGAGAGCAAGGAGGTTGTTGGGCAGACGGAGGAACAAATCAACCCAGGGTAAGTGAAACAAAGCAGGTCAGAGCTTCTATTAAATCAGCAGTGGGATCAAGTGGGCCCATGAGTGGCCACTACATCTTCAGCCTGGATGAGATGGAAAGGCCTAGTCATTAATAATATTAGCAGCACTACCACTAATAACACCTAACATTTATATAGAACTTACTATTTGCCAGGTATGGCACTAAGTGTTTTATAAATATTATAGATGCACAGATAGATAAATAGATTGATTGAAGGATGGATAGTTAGAGAG
>NW_025372152.1:0-7105 GCF_016433145.1 Gracilinanus agilis | reverse complement strand
TACTACATGGATTCTTTAGTACTAAAGAATTTTGCTTTCCTTCTCTGATTTAGAACATTTGTTAAGCATATAATAACCCTTTTGTTTTTATTGTTGTGTTTGAAAACATTAATAAATACAACTATTTCCTCACCAAAAAGGCAGAAAAGAGGATTATCTATGACACTATGCATTGCTATGATGTTCAGCTTATTTTTTAAATGTATGTTAAGTTTATCATGGTAGTTCCAGTACCACCCTACTTATCTGTGTCCTCTTCCGAACCATCCTTTGCTCTCTTCTGTATATTTTGATAAGTTTCAATGCTGCTCTTTTTCTTTCTTTTCAAAAATGTCATTCTCACCAGCCCCTCTAATTCCCTAGCCCTGACCCCACCCCTGCAGATCCCTCCCTTCTAACAAGTAAGTATAGCCATGCAAAATCAGTTAAACATTGGCTATATCTGGAAATATTTCAAAAATACAATAACTTTTTAGCCTGATCCTTTTTTTCCAGTTGATGGTTTAACATAAACACTGCATACTTTTCTGTTGAACTAATCGATTTAAATGGTAGTTAGCGTTTAAGTGGAATATTTCAAATGTTGTTCAATTCAGTTCTAGAAACATTGTGATTAAGAATCTATTATGTGCAGAAGGGGACTAGGGAAGGCCCTACTTTCGTCTTTCTTGGTCAGACCACATCCAGAGTGCGATGCACATCTGGGTACCACCACTTAGGAAAGGTGTTGATAGCATGGAGAACATTCAGAAAAAGGCAACCAAATTGTGAAGGGACTCAAACCATGCCATGTGCTGCTGTTGTTGTCGTCGAGTCATTCAGTTCCGTCTGATTCTTCCTGACTTAGAGAATGCCAGATTCTTCCATCCTCCACTGTCTCTTGAAGTCTGTACGAGTTCATTGCTTCCATGACACTATTTATCCATCTCAGCCTTTACTGCTCCCTTCTCTCTTTGCTTCCAATCTTTCCCAACATTCTAGATAAAGGTGGCTTAAAGAATTCTAGAAGAGTCTAACATTTAGCACAGTGCCTGGCACATGGCAGTCATTTAATGAATGTTTATTGATTGATTATTGGTGATTGATATTTAACTTGGAGAAGAGAAGTCTCAGATTGAGCATGATACAGCTGTTTTGAAGGACAGTGTAGGCTGGACTGAAGCTGGACCCTGATAGATAAAGTCAGATACTAAGATGAAATTAAACACTGTAGGTCATTCAACAGTTACTACTAAAAGGGGCAGCTAGGTAGCACAGTGGATAGAGTGTCAGGCTCAGAGTCAGGAGTTCAAACCTGGGTTCTGATACATCCTAATTGAATGACCTTGGGGAAGTCATTTAACCCCAATTGCCTAACCTTTATTATTCTTCTGTCTTAGAAATGATATTAAGACAGAAGGTAAGGGTTTTTAAAAACAACAAACAACAGTTATTACTACCACTATCCCCTCCCCCCATGACTACTATAATTATTAGCAGCTAACATATATACAGTGCTCTAAGTTTTGTAAGGCACTATATATGTGCTATAGCATTTGATCCAGTTATCAAAAGAGATCTTTAGTTATTTGATGGAAAAGTTATTAAGAAAAGGATAGAAACATTTATTACATGCCTACTATGTGCCAAGGGCTTTACAAATATTACCTCACGTGATCCTGATACTCACAGGTAGGTTTTTATTATTATTATTATTTATTATCTCAATTTTATAATTGAGGAAACTGAGGCAGATGGAAATTAAATAACTTACTCTGGGTAACAATTATTAAATGTATGAGGCTGAATTTGAACTCAGTTCTTCTTGACTCTTGGTCCAATTGCTCTATCCTCCGTACTACCTAGCTGCCTCAGCATTTACCATGGGTAAGTGAGGCCCCCTTTAATCCTCACACGGAAATGAGTCTGGTCAACAGGACAGAGAGGCTTGATTCCAGAGGCTCATCCCTCCACGTCTTAGGGGCCCTTTTCTTATTCCCTTAAGGAAGCCACATCAGTATGGCCTGAGAGTGTCAGAAAGCTAGGTCAGAGGCTTGGATGGTCGCTTCACAGAGACTTTTCAATGGAGATTCCTTTTTGAGTGCCATGTATTGGATCAAACAGCTACGAAGGAGCCCTTTCAATGTTAAAGTTCAGTGACTTTATCAGGTTTATCCTTCTCAAACTGCATCCATATTACTGTTCTCTTAACTTTCCTATGACAGGAGAACATTCACTTTTCTTCATCTTATTTTTTTTTCTGCCCAGTTGCCTGGCTTTGTAAGAAAATCTGCATTTTTCTCAATTATGAAGTTTCTTTTGTCAATACACATTTGATAAATAATAAACTCTCAGTATTTTAACTTGCCTTCATAGATGAAAAAATATATATATTGTTAACTATTTAATGACTGGGCAGTTAGGTGGCATAATGGAAAAGAATGCCAGGCCTGGAATCAGGAAGATTCATCTTCCTGAGTTCAAATCTCACCTCAGACACTTACTAGCTGAGTGGCCTTGGGCAAGTCATTTAATCCTGTTTATTTCGGTTTCTTCATCTGTAAGATGAGCTGGAGAAGGAAAGGGCTAATCACTCTAGTATCATTGCCAAGAAAACGCCAAATGGAGTCACAAAGAGTTGGACATGGCTGAAAGACTGAACAACATTTAAGGACTGAGTGAGAAAGGAATCTTCAATGCACTACTGGATGCTGGTCTGTCAAGTACAAGCTGACTTTGCTTTGATTTGATAGATCCTTCTTTAAATCTTTTCTTGTCCTTGGGTCGTCTTGTCCCAGAACTGCCAACTTAAGAACTGTGTCTTACGCATGTAGGGCAGTCACTGACATTCTATTCTTACTTTTGACCTTAATAATAAGATCTACAATCCACTGAATGAGGACAGGAAGAATGTCTTTCCTTTCAAAGGTGTCATGGTCTTTGGAGCCTTTCTCCAATTCTTCTTGAGGTTTATTATATTTATATTTATATATATGTGTATACATATATATCAAAACATAAACATATTATTTCTCTTACTAGAATATAAGTTCATTGACTATAACTAACAGGAGCTATTTCAGTTTTGTGAAACTCAGTTTTTGCTTTTTAGATCCCCGAACTTTCTTCAATGCTCAGCTAAAATGCCACTGTCCGTATGAGGACATCCCCAGACCCTGCTGTGAATGTCTCTCTCCATTTACTTTGAATGTGTTCTGTAACATACTTATATGTGTGAACATTGTTTCCCTCAAGAGAATGTAAACTCGTTCAGGGGAAAGCCTGATTCATTCGTTTTGTTTCCTATGAGCCTAGGACAGTGCCTGAAAAATAGCGTGTGCTTTATAAGTGTTTGTTGATTTATTGGGTTGAATAAATAAACATAAAAACATAAATAAATAAACAAACAAATAAATGAATGAATGGATGGATGGATGGATGGATAGATAGATAAATAAGTAAATATAAATAAAAATATAAAAATATAAAAAAATAAAACTTGGGCCTGGGTTGAATGAGATAAGCCCCACAGAGTCCTGAAGTCTAGAACCTCTTAGAGCCCTAAGACTTGGCTGCCTAAATCAAGAATCTGAAGCACACCTTGAGGAGAAAACTTGCAGAAGACATCACAACACCAGCATTCCAAATTTTATCTGCAAATCTTCTATTAGCTCAGTCCTACATGTGGATATGCCATCCCAATTCACTCTTTATTTATGGATTTTCCCATCCTGGGCATCTATTCTTGTTATCCTATGTTTTAATAACATTCACGTATTACCTCTTCCTCAGCCTTTGCTTCTCTTATTATCAGGCTCATTACATTGCACCCTCTGATATCCTGTTGTCAACAAATTTCTCTAGGTAGTCTAACTTTTCAACCAGTATTCTTTCTACCTCCTCCTTTTAATCAAAACTTGGAACTCCTCTAAAAATCTCTTTCAATTCTCTCCATTGGAATCTCCTGCTACCACTTCCCCTGATTCATAGGGCTAAAAAGAAAGGTGAACATATTCCTTTCTCCTGATTCCATTTTTAGGCCATTACTCTATTGTTATCCTTCAAAAAACTTCCCTATTTAGAGACCTATTGGTGTTTGTCCTTCATTTTCAAAGAGGACCATTGACATCATGGGATGATGTCTTGACTTGGGTGTGAATTGGATTTAAGTGAGGTAGAGTTGTATGATTACCTTAGCCTCATTTTCTCTTTCAAAGTCATCCAAGACCAGGAGCAAGACAAAAGTCAGGATGATCACCAATGGTCCAGGATGCAGTAGATGACCTTGGCTTCTTCAGTGTCTGCCCAAGCTCTAAAAGCATCACAGTGCCTGCTTCTGCCACATTTTTGGCCATTGGGACAAATTGTTCTCATCTGTCTATTCCACCAGGGGAACAGAGAACTGTACAGTATATTTGAATCATCCTCTTTACATTCCTGTTGTCATCAGTCAACATTCTCAAAGTTTTTCTATCTTTTTCAGTGACTTCAATACTTGGTTTCAGTTTTCCTCTCTGCTCACCAGCCACCACTACCAGGTTTCCAGTATTAATGTAGACAACACCATCCTTGTTCCTCTGACAACCCAACTATGCAATTCCTCGATTCCAGCAAACTCTTCCAACTTTAGCCACATGCTTACATGATTAGACCCCGGAATAAGACTGTAAAGATGAGAGAAACTAGATCCTAAAGGTCTTTAAATAGCTAGATGAAAATTATATATATTTTTTAGAGGCACCTGGGAAACAGCGAAGGTTTTAAGGTGAGGAGGATGGTGATAGAAAGTGCTTTTTAGTTCACTGAGGACATTTTTGAAAAAAAAAATTATTTTTCTTATCATACAAAATACACTTCCATATTGGTCACTGTTGTACTAGCACACTCACACATAACCCAAACCCCCAAAATAAAACTGATCTGAAAGATAGGATGCTTTGATCCGAATCCATCTGACTCCAACAGTTTGTTCTCTGGAAAGTCATTTTTAAGAGCTCTCTATATCAGTGTTAAGCCTCTCTCCCCAAGCCTTGGCTTTGGCAAATTCCACTTTTAGAGATGAGAAAAATGTTTGCACGGAAGGATTCTGTATGAACCTCCCAAGGTCACAGAAAAAGTCAGAATCAGAAGGAGAAATAAGAATTTGGTAGAATTCTTCTTAGCCTTGTGTCCAAATTGCTCTTCCTGTGCTTTCTGAATCAGAAAATGGCCTTAGAAAAATCCCGTAACTGAGAACAAAGCATCCCTTGTCACCTCTGTGATTTTCATAATCCCCAGAATTGGGTGTGGACAGCAATTTAAAAAATAATTTTTTTTGAATTGGCATTTGTTGGGTTTTATTCCAAATAATCTTTTAACTGGAATGCTCAGTCCACCTCATGGAATCTCTGCTCCTTACATCCTCCCTTCTCCTCTTTTTTTTGGTGTGCAGGGTAAAGATAAGGTTATGATGACTATCCAAAGTCACTGAGATGCTGTCAGAATGCAGCCTCCATCCATCAATCAATTTCCTGCCCTTAGTCCAACCACACTGAACCATTACTATAAAAGCTGTATTAAGGGACAGTCTCTTGAGTCTCTTATCTGAAGAGGACAAAGCCCTTTCTCTGCAAGGGCTTCCCTCCCACCCCTCCTGCTTTTCCTTTGATAACGAAAGCATTCATTATTGTCAACTCACAGCCCTCTGTGATGCTGGGCAGAAAAATTGACATTAGCCAGCCCCATACAGGACAGTAAGTGCCAAGAGCTAGGATAGCACCAACAGCCACAGAAGACACTCCATTGGCCCCGAAAGGCTCATCCTCAGAAGTTCCTTTGATGAAAGTTTTAATTGCCATCTATCATCTGCACCATGACTTTTTTTTAACATCCAGTGCTCCTCTTTCCTCTAATAGGAGCTGAAATAGAATTGATAATAAGAATTTAGTTTGCAAATGCATTATCTTATTTGATTTTCACAATGATCTTATGTTGCTGTAATTCCCATTAAAAATGTAGACATGGGCAACTAAGTGGCTCTGTAGGTAAGTGCTGGGCCCAGAGTCAGGAAGATTCATCTTCCCGAGTTCAAATTTATCCTCAGACACTTATGAGCTGTGTGATCCTGGGCAAGTTGCTTAACCTTGTTTGCCTCAGTTTCTTCCTTATCTGTAAAGGAAATGACAAATCATTCTGTATCTGCCAAGAAAACCCCAAATGGGGTCATGAAGAGACAGGCATGACTGAAACCACTGAACAACAATTGATTCAGATAAGGAAATCAAAGCTAAAAGAGGTTACCTTTTAGTATTCTTAGACTCTGCTTCCTTAAATTTTACACTCCATCAGTGCTATTTTTTTAACACAATGCTCAGTCTTTCCACTCTGTGCATTTTCATTGCCTGTTCTCTATTCCTAGAATGCTCTCTTCATCCTTACCTCCACCTCTTTGTTCCTCTGGCTTCCTCTAAAACAACAGTTCCAATCCTAGCCTCTGCAAGAGGCCTTTCCTAGTCCTCTCTCACTCCCTACTACTAGGCTTTCCCTCTGAGATGACTTTTGATTTACACTGCATGGATCTTGTAGGTTCATAGTTTTCATGTACTTTTCTCTTAATAACTCTAATAATAAAATATTATAACTTTAATAATAAAATAGTAAACTTCCGGAAGGCAGAGACCACCTTTTTGCCTTTCCCAGTGCTTAGCATAGTGCCTGATGAATTATGAATTTAATATAAAATGTACCCCCTTATTCTGTTTGATAGCCCTACTGTTGTAGGCTGTGCATGCATACTATGACTTCCTGGAAAAGGTTAGCTCAAATGCACACGTGTCTACCTGGCGTCCTAGCAGGCTGGCAGAAGTCCTCATAGGACAGGTGATGAGTTTGGAAGTCAGGACTTGGGATACTGAACTGTCTAATCAGAGAGTCCCAGTAGGAGTGATGTCACTGGCCTCATAAAAAATAAGAGGAGAGGATAGAGAAGTAGTTTGTTCTCTTTTGTGTGGGACTCTCTCTCACTACTCTGGAGTTCTACTTGAGCCATGTTTGGGAGCTGGAGCTAAGGAAGTATGTGATAATTTGGGTGTTCTTTTAGTTAGGGAGGCCTGGTGTTCCTCTCCTCTCCTCTCCTCTCCTCTCCTCT
>NW_025372151.1:0-4443 GCF_016433145.1 Gracilinanus agilis | reverse complement strand
GAGAGAGAGAGAGAGAGAGAGAAGAGAGAGACTCCACACAGCCTTCTGGTCCAAAGTGTGGCCTGTCAGGCTATCAGTCCATGGTCAGTGTGGCCATTGTCCCCAAGGCTAGGGAACCAAGTACGCAGGTTGAAATTACTCTCAAAGTACAATTCACATGGTAGACATAAGACATTCCAAGGGCAAAGGCTTTAGGCCTTGTGAGAAAACTCACAGGGTCATTTAAAAAATTTCCAGATGGAAAAAAATTTTTACAATAAATTTCTCTGATAAAAGTCTGATTCTTCAAATTCATAAAGAATTAAGTCAAATTTATAAGAGAATAGGTGGTCCCCCAACTGACAAATGGTCAAAGAATATGAATAGAGTTTCAGGAAAAGAAATGAAAGCTATCTATAGTAGTATGAAAAAATGCTTTAAAATACTATTGAATGTTTTGCATGATAATACATGTATAATCCAGATTGAATTGTCTGTCGGCACCAGGGAGGGAAGGGAGGGAGGAAGATAAGTTCAATCATATAACTTAGGAAAACTTATGTGGAAATTTGTAATTGATTACAGTAAAATAAAATGCTATCAATTAGAGAAACCCAAATTAAAACCACTCAAAAGTACTACCTCAGGGGGCAGCTGGGTAGCTCAGTGGATTGAGAGCCAGGCCTAGAGACAGGAGGTCCTAGGTTCAAATCCGGCCTCAGACACTTCCCAGCTGTGTGACCCTGGGCAAGTCACTTGACCCCCATTACCCACCCTTACCACTCTTCTGCCTTGGAGCCAACTCCAAAAAATAAATAAATAAATAATTGTAAAAAAAAAAAAAAAAAAAAAAGTACTACCTCACAGCTATCAGAATGGCTAAAATAGTCGTATGAAAAAAATACTCTAAAATACTGTGGATGAGAGAAGAAGAAAAGTACCTATTTGTATCAATTTATAATAGCCCTTTTTGGGGTGGCAAAAGAATTGGAAAATGAGGGAATGTCCATCAAGAGGGGAATAGCTGAACACATTTTGATATACTGATGATGATGGAATACTATTTATCAGAAAAGATGACCAGGATGAGTTCAAAAAAACCTGGGAAGACTTAGACCAACTGATGCAGAGTGGAGTGGACAGAAGCAGAATCCTGTAGCCAGTCGCTTCGCTTTTCTCAGCAATACGATGCTCTGACAAGTCTGAAGGCAGAGAATGCTACCCACCTCCGGCGAAAGGACGGATGGAGTCAGATCGAAATGTACTATGTTTTAAAAAATGTTCTCGGCTCCTCGGAAGGGAGTCCGGTGAGGGTCTGGGTGGTCCAGTCGGTGTTCTCTGCCCCTGAGGGGGCTCATGTTAACAGAGCTTTCTGGGGACAATTTCTCTGTCTCTCTGTAGTCACCCACTTGTCTGGGGCAGAACCGGAGAACGGCCAACAACATAAGGTGAATGATGATCCCCACTTTGACCTCCTGTGAAAGGCATCGCTCGCCTCCTCACAGAGAGAGGTGATGGGCTCAGTCTGGGGCGCACCCTGGGGGGCGGGGGATTTTGTGACCAGTGTAGAAGGGATCGACCCCTTCCTTTCCAATTCTAATTCCTCCCCTTGGCCTCTGGAGAAGGAGATCTGGCTCAGCCCCAGCCCCTCTAAATAAGGAATGGAGCCCCTGGGATGACCAGGGATGCTGAGCCCCGAATCTGGAGAACACACACTCTTAATTCCCTGCTGACCCAACCTGCAAAGCTCTGGAAGTCTGGTTCAAGAGGGTTCTGGGAAAGAGCCGAAGGAAAGAGGGCCCCGCCGGACCCGGCTGTGGGTAAACGCGCAGGGCTGTTTGTAGGGAGAGCGCTGACACGCTGAGTGAGCCCCTAGAAATATCGAATGGACCCCGCACGTCCGCCTGCTGGCCACTAACGCTCACTTGGCCAGGATGCTCTTGGCGGTGAGAAATGCCCTGGAAACTCGCCCCCTGCCTTCCCTTGGTCTCTCCCAATGTGGATGGAAATGGGAAGTAGGATGGAGACAGGCCCAGGGCGGGAGACCAGGGGAGTCTGGCTGGGGCTGAGGCAGAAGGGAGGATTGGGGACGGGGCGCCACGATATTCCTGCCTTCTGCAAACCCGGCCTATAGAGGTCCATGCATTAAATCCAACCAATTAATTAAATGAATTAAAATCAGATCAACATCCCCAAATGAATGAGCAGAGGCCTAGGGGCTGCCACCACAGGACAGTGCTCCTGGGCAGCCTGGCCTCCTTTGCCCGTCCTCACGCACCCCGTCCGCCCGTGGCGGCCACATTCCAGCGATCAGAAACAGACAAAGATGTTGCGACTTACGGAATAGCCTCGTCCGGAGAAGGCCTGCGCCGAGCTCTGTGGGAGGAAGGACAGCCACAGTCAGTCACATCCCAGGACACAGCAGAATCGGCAAGTTTTTTTATCAGAATGGGGCAGGGGCTTAACTTTGTCTCTGAAATCACGGTGCCTGGCACATAACAGGCAGGGGCTGGATACATACATGAATAAAATTGGTAAGGGGAATTGTTGAAAGGTCTCCCACCCTGGCAGAGGGATTTGGGGAATGCACCTCTTGAAGCCCCTTCCACTGGGGTACCCGACATCCCTCCCCTGACTCAAAAACCTTCTGTGGCTCCCTACTGCCCCAGAGTAGGACATCCCTCCCCTGGCTCAAAAACCTTCTGTGGCTCCCTACTGACCTGGGGTAAGACACAAACTCCTCAGCATGATACCTAAGGCTCTCCACTGTCTGCCTTCTCTTTCCAGCCTTATTTCTCAAGACTTCTCTTCATACACTATAGGTTGCAGCTAAATTGTACACAACCTTCTATTGAAAAAAACTTGGTCTTCCGAGGGCTTGGGTTCAAATGCCAGAGAGGCTACTTCTTCACTGTGCATTAAGGGATAGGTGCTTCATGTGCTGGGACTCAGGGACTCGTGTGTAACACGGGAAGAAGGCCTAGATGGCCTCTGAGACTTGTCATTCCGTTCTCTATCCCCAGCCAGCTGAGGGCCCACCTCCCCTGGAAGCTTCCTTCCATTCCCTGAAAAGTGACTTTCCCCCTCTTTAGAATTCCTTAAAGCACGTTAATCCATCAACCAAGAAAATGTTTTTATTATTACGCACTGACTTGTTCACTCATGTTGGATGCCCTGGGTGCAGTTAAAAGTTCAAAGTCGTAAAATGTTAAATAGATTTATTTCACTCAAATAGCTTTTAAAAAATTAATAGAGGGGCAGCTGGGTGGCTGAGTAGATAGAGAGCCAGGCCTAGAGACTGGAGGTTCTGGGATCAAATCTGGCCTCAGACATTTCCTAGATGTGTGACCCTGGATAAGTCACTTAACCCCCACTGCCTAGTCCTTACCACTCTTCTGCCTTGGGACTGTGGGATGAAATCTGTGCATTATTTCCCAACATACATTGATTAGTATTAGTAATCATAGATTGGCTACTTTCTACAGAAAAATAATCAAGTTAGGTGCCCTCTACTAGGAGATATCAATCTCTTCTTTTGAAGAGTAGAAGAAACCCCAAGACGGAAGGTGAGGGTTTAAAAAAATTAACAGAATTTGTTTACAAGTGTCTTAGCCCTCCCCTCTGTCCCCTCCTCCTAGAAGGCACCATTAGACATGTTTCTATAGATGGCCTCTTTCACGTTTCCATTTCTTGGTTCATCCTCTGGAGGTGACATTCACAAGTTATTCTTCAAGGATGACATCTGTAGCTGCACAGAATGTTCTCTTGCTTCCACTCATTTCACTGTTCATTATCTCGCGGAGTTCTTTCCAAGTTTTTAAAAAATTAGCCTGCTCATCGTTTCCTATGGCGCAGAAGCATTCCATCACAATCCTCTGCTGCAGTTTGTTCAGCCATCCCCCCTTGATGCGCAGCCCCTCGCTCTCCTGTCACTGCACCGAGCGCTGCTAGTGGCATTTGGGAACATCCACGCTCCTGTCCCTTTGCCGCGAGCTCCTCGGGAAGCAGACCTAGCCATGACGCGGTTGGGTCTAAGGGCGTGAATGCAGGGCTTTGGAACTCTCCCGTCGTCCAAAGGCTCTCCAAAAGGACTGGATCGGTTCACCGTTCCAACAACAGTTTATTGGTGCCCGTCCCCATGTTCCACATCCCCTCCAGCATGCTACCCTTGTCAGGTTAGCTGGTGTTAGCCTAGTCAACGGGTGTGAGATAATATCTCTGAATGTTAAGTTTTATGGATACCTTTCGGGATCAAAGTGCTTTATGCTTAGACTCTAGGGGCCACCTAGCCTAATAAGCACGACCTCAGCCCACTCCCCTCAGACGAAAGAAAAATTTAATAAAAACAACCCACACAGTCACCAGATCCAGCAATATACGCCCATCCAGAGGTCCCCATTTCTCTACCAAAGGGAAAAGGGAACACATCACCATCTGTTCTCTAGGGCAAAAGTTGGTCATGAC
>NW_025372150.1:1258-1323 GCF_016433145.1 Gracilinanus agilis | reverse complement strand
TGCCCTATAACATGGTCAATCTTTGTGAATGTGCCATGTGCAGCTGAAAAGAAGGTGTATTCCTT
>NW_025372150.1:582-1161 GCF_016433145.1 Gracilinanus agilis | reverse complement strand
CTCCACATATCAATTAGATCTAATTTTTCTAGGACTTCATTCACCTCTCTTACCTCTTTCTTATTTATTTTTCGGTTTGATTTATCTAGATCTGAAAGAGGAATATTTAGATCTCCCACTAGTATGGTTTTACTATCTATTTCCTTCTTGAGCTCTGCCAGTTTCTCCTTTATGAATTTGGGTGCTATGCCACTTGGTGCATACATATTGAGCATTGTTATGTCCTCATTGTTTATACTGCCTTTAATCAGGATGTAATGACCTTCCCTGTCTATTTTAATCATATCTATTTTTACTTTGGCTTTGTCAGAAATCATAATAGCCACTCCTGCCTTCTTTTTCTCATTTGATGCCCAAAAGATTTTGCTCAAACCCTGAACCTTAAACTTGTGTATGTCCACCCGCCTCATATGTGTTTCTTGTAGACAACATATGGTGGGATTTTGGTTTCTAATCCACTCTGCTATTTGCTTCCGTTTTATGAGCGAGTTCATCCCATTCACATTCAGAGTTATAATCATCAGTTGTGCATTTGCTGACATTTTCAAATCCTCCCCCATTCCTACCCCTTCTCCTTAA
>NW_025372150.1:0-489 GCF_016433145.1 Gracilinanus agilis | reverse complement strand
CTTGGTGTCCCCTGCTATTTACCCCCTCTTTCCCATCCCCCATGCCATCTTAGATTATTTAGTGTTCCACCCTCACCCTGTGAATTATTCTTCTGATTACTATAATAGTGAATATTATAATAGTGAATAGAATTCACTACAGAGAATTATACATAATATTTCTCTACAAAGGAATACAGATAATTAGATCTCACTGAGGCCCTTAAAAAGGCAAATTTAAAAATTATAAGTTTTCTTTCTTTCCCCTCTGTATCTTATTTACCTTTTCAGGTTTCTCTCGATTTTTGTGGTTGGATATCAAACTTTCCATTTAGCCCCGGTCTTTTCTGTGCAAATACCTGGAATTCTTCAATTTTGTTGAATGCCCATACTTTCCCTTGGAAATATATAGTCAATTTTGATGGGTAGTTGATCCGTGGTTGCAGGCCCAGCTCTCTTGCCTTTCTGAATATTGTATTCCACGCCTTGCGGTCTTTTAGTGTTGAGGCT
>NW_025372149.1:0-8221 GCF_016433145.1 Gracilinanus agilis | reverse complement strand
ATATGTGTGTGTGTGTGTGTGTGTGTGTATGTGTGTGTGTGTGTATGTATATATGTATATATATGTATATATATGTAAAAAAGAAAGGCTACTTTTATTTTTATTAAATATTCTTAACACTACAAAATAATATTTAATAAACTTCCTTTTATGTCACATATCACCATTATTGGTTATGATCAATCAACCAATAAACATTTATTAAATGCCCACTATGTGCCAGGCCTTGAGTTAATACATTTCTAGGAAATTTTCAAAACCTGTTTATATAAAGAAATGACCTTCACCTTCCCAAATAGAGTTGTAAGAATAGTTAAACCATAGAGCAAATTGCTAACATTAGTGGTAGAACGATATTCCCTAGAGGCATTTCTGGTTACTGATGACATCAATAGTAACATAATTTATAGGGGTTAGCTAGGAGAAACCCTGACTAAAGCTCATTATACATATAGAATATGTGAGATAATTGTAAAGAGGTTAGAAAGATAATCCTGGAGTCAGGAAGATGTAAGTTCAAATTTGACTACTGATACATACTGGCTGTGTGATTCCTGTGATGGATCTCTTAACCTTTCATTGCTTCAGGCAACTGTATAAGACTCAAATTGAAGAGAATTTGCTGATCTGCCTTGGTAGAGGCAGTCTATTTACTGGGAGCTCATACATAAATGAAATAATATATCCAGTCCAAATATATGTGTGTATATGTGTTTAAATTCATGTGTGTAACATACACATATAAAACAAAATAATGAAGGAATAAAGAATTTAATAAGTATCAGTTATGCAAAGCATAGTGGAATCATATGAAAAGGAAGACAGACTTTGCTCTCAAGGAGCTCAGATTCTAATGGGAGAGACCACACATACGCAAGGTGTCAGGTTTAAGTCAAATGGAATGGTCCCATGACCTTTAGGGTGCAGCAGCAAAGCATAATACTTCTTTCTTAACATCATTTCTACTGATAAAATCATGTCAGTTTCTGATGTTAAATCACTCAACAGTCCCAAGGGCTTTAGTGACAAGAACCTTCTTTTCTGGAACTGTGGGGGAAGTAATGCTACAACTTCATAATGGGTATCTTTGCAGGTTGATGGCTGTAGGCAGGGAGCTAGAAGTATTGCTATTCTCAAGGCTATTGGATTCAGCATTATGAGCGGTCTTATAATTCAGTATTATGAACTTATCTTATGAGATAAGAATCAAAGGGGATAAAATAGTCAAGGTGATTAGTGATCAGAGTTTGACTTACCCAACATATGCTGTCCCCTTTCTCTCCCTTGGGGTATCTTGTTGCTTTAACTATATTGGTTTTTCTGCCCTATAGGATAATTTGTGGGGATGGCGCCCATCTTTTCTATATGAGTTGCTTTCCCAGATGGTGACTGTGTGGCCTGGGTGGAGGTAGTAGGTTGTGATGGCAGATAGTTTTGGTAGTGAGGAAGAATATGGGTGCGCTCTGCACGATGATCTTTCCCCTTAATGATGGTTATGGAAAGAGTATTGAAACTAGTTCTGATGATTTGGGGGGAGGGATTTCTATTCCCCAGACTCTTAGGTTCAGGGTCCTGAGCTAGCTTTATCAGGGACCAATGGGAGATGGTGTGGTGGAGTGGTTTGACTGGCATATGCTCACTCCTGTTTCTCCCCTTAAGGCTCCTTGCTAATCCAGGTAGGCTGGCTTGCTTAATTTGTTGCCAATTGAGTGACATATATGTACATGTCACTCAATAGTGATATATATTAAATGATATACATATATCATTTAATGCAAATTGATATCAGTTATTTCCACCTATATGTTTTTAAATAAAAGGTCATTTAGTGACCTCAATAACATAACTTAAAGAAAAGATGAGGCAACACTGTTTGACTAATATTGTCATCTTTTATTTTATTTTAATGTTACTTCATTTTATAAATTCACGTGGTGACTTCCACCCAGTTCTATTTAGACAATTAGTGGCATGAGGGAAATATCTTCTCAAAGGGGAAAATAGTCTTAGATCCAATATTGCTAAACTTTGAAAACTGTAGCATCATTTAAATATTATGGTGCTACATTTAATAGAGACTGAATAAACGAACAGATTCAGAGGAGAAAAACCAAGATGATGAGAGGATTTGTAATTTTGACATCAAAGATTATCTCAAGGGATATTATTAGTCTGAAGGAAAGAAGACTTTGGTATGGCAGCTGATAATGGTTTTCAGACATTTGAGAAGTTCACCAATGTTTGCAATAAATACACCAGTAAACATTTATTAATCATCAACAATGAAAAGCAGCCTAATATAGTAAAAAGAAGGGCTTACTTTGGAATTGGGAAGAATTGAGTTCAAGTTCCACTTCTGAGACAGACTGCTTGGACAAGTCCTAGAAGTATCAATGACCCAGACAACTCTTTAAAACTTCCTGATGAATGCATATTTATTAATCATGGGAATTATGTATATGTATATGTATGTCAGGTGTGTATATGAACATATAAATGAATGAATCCATATGGGTAGATAGGGAATTTGAATTTTTTCTATGATGTTCAGATCTGGAATATTTCCAACTGACTAAATTTTTGTAAGAAAAAAATTACTCCAGATTTTTACCTTTTCTTCCATTATCAAAAGACCATGTCTTCCAAGAGTAAGAGGAAAACATGGAGAACAGGTTTTTGTTTTTTTCTATATTGATTTTAATTGCCTGATAAAATCATTTTAACAGTTGGAAAATTAACTATTCCTTTTTATTCTGACAAAGTTAAAATGATTAACATATCTAGATCATCCTCATTTGTCAAATAATGGCTCTTTACTCTATAACACTTTTCAAGTGAAAATTCATTCTAGTGTGATACAATGAAGGGTTCTTTAGCACATAAGAACAATTTTCAAAGATATTTTCTTTTTAAGCAAATAAAAGTAAAACAAAGTTGTAAAATAATCACACACTATCATGAATGTGAGAACATAGTATTGATTTTATGGTATGCATTTAAACCAATTTAAAATATTTATCATTCATTCATTCTTTTCCAAAGTATGTGTATATTATATGAATAACAAGAATTGGAAACGGATTGAATATAGGGTGATATGGAGAATTAAAAGTAAAATACACATATATTACAGCCCTTGCCTTAATCATTATTTTGTTTCTAAAATATTATATATAGTCCATGTAAATTCAAAGTTAAGCCATATTTATTCAAACTAATTGCAAAAGCAATCTGATCTTATATATTTAAAAATTGTTATGAAATATTATCTAAACAAAAGGAGGGAAGGAAGAAGAATTTATATAGCATCTACTATGTTCCAGGCACTGAAATAAACACTTTTTTCCAATTATTATCTCATTCGATCCACAAAGAAACCTTTGAAGGATGTATTATTATTATTAAACCCTTTTTACAATTGAGGAAACTAAGGCAAATAAAGGTTAGCTGAATTCCCCAGGATTACGAAACTAGTAATTTTCTGAGGTCAGATTTTGAACTATGATCTTCCGGACTCCAGGATCCATTAGCTTCCTAAAAAGAAAAAATAAATCCTTCTAAAGAAAAAAACTTTTAGTATTCAAAGTAATGGCATTTTTATATTCTAATATATTCTTAATATATATTAAATCGTATAAGATGGGATGGAGAAATAGCATGATATAGTAGATAGAGTCTTGTACTTAGAGTCAGAAAAATCTGGGTTCAAATCCTACTTCAGACATTGCTAGCTGAATAGCCCTGACTAGACACTTAACTTCTCTTGGCCTCAGTTAATCAGTAATATGATATTTTTGGACTAGATTGACCTTAAAATCCACTTTCATTCTAAATCAGTGTTTCTATGATCTACTATATATAAAAAAATCTCCTTTTAAACATATTTTGTAATTTATGTCTTTTGCAATTATTTATAGGTATATTATTCTGGGCTTATTATCCTAATACATAGTCAAATTTTCATGTCAAATCCACAGAAAGCAGCCACCACTGCTGCCTTAAGGTTTTTAGGGGGTAACCTGAAACATTTTTTGTTTGTTTTTGTTTTTTTCTATTACTGTTGCTCACAAGGCATAATATAGTATATCCCCTCAATATTATTCTATAAATTAATTTCTTATAATATAAACTAATCAATTAACAACAGTTAAGGTTTTACAAAGAGATATTTGCTGAAAAGGCATAACAAAGATCAAAGCCCAATGACATTCCTCCAAATCAAGAAGTACTATTATCTCCTCTGTACTCTCACTCATTTTCTGGGTCTAGTGGACCCAAATGGAAAGTGGTTATAAAAATATACCCTGGAAGTCCTTTTTTCCTACTCAGAGTCCCTACCAACTTCACTTCTGGGTGCTGAAAAGTCAAAGGAATTCTTTTGCTCATCTAGACTGCTGGCTTACTGGCCTATATCAATCTGGGCTGGGTCAAATTTATTGCTTCTCAAGGCTGACCTCTTCATAGACTGAATTACTATTAATTGTGTTATTTAAAATCACTTGGGATACTTGGAACTACATTTCCCATGATCCCCAAAAGGTTTCCTGTTTTGGATTACGTATTCAAGGTGAGGGACGGCTTTAAATAGGGGGAAGTGACTTTGAACTTCCGCTTTAGCTACCTGAGCGTGAAACGAAAGGTGAAAATGGCTGAGGCGGAAGTTTGAATACTTACAGGTGCGTGATCTAATGTTTATCTCTATCAGCATGGCTTTTATTAAAATACTATTCTCCCTTTTAATATCTGCCTTCCTCATTTTTAAAAACAACATAATCCTGAGTCCACTTGCTAAGGAAACTTTTACCTTTGGGAAACCTTTCAACGGTACCAAAGTCAAAATGGACCCGTGCAATTACCCAAGATATGAGAATAATAAACACAAAGAGACTCAAAAGAAATAGAGGAGCTTTAGGTTCACAACCACATGATTGCTGGGTAGGGAGATAAGGTGGCTATGGCAATCTGATTCTTTTCCACTTACTGGAAAGCCCACTGAAGTTTTTGCCTTGCTCAACTACAAAGAACAATGACAGGATTCTTTTGTTTCAGCATTTCGTATACAGGGTCAGTTATTTTCATCCCTGGTAATAAGCTGACAGGAATCAGCCAAAGAATGCTTGTGCATGCTCCGAAGCAAGGAGGAAAAGGGCTCCTCTATCCTGTTCAAAAAACAAGGGAAAGCTGGAAAGTATACAGGTCCATTGAGTCAGCAAGGGCAGATCTCACAACTGTTGTCCTCTGGGTCTGGCAAGAATCCTGTTGAATCACAAAAGCAGGTATAAAATCCAAAAGGAAGGGGAGTAAGGATCTTACTAGCACAGTCCACCTGTGTAGCTTAAACCAAACTCAACCACTTCCTGTCAGGTGAAAGGCTTGAAGGATAAGTCCCTCAGTTAAGGTCTTCCAGAGAGCAAGTCAAGTACCTCTAGGGAGCAAATCCAAAAACCAACAGTCTCCTCAGAGAGTCAGGTGTCTCCCACATTCTGGAATTCTCTCCCTGCCTCTGCCTGGTACTTCCTGCTTTCCCTGCTTTCCGTATAACAACTCACAGCAATGCAATGATCCAGGATAATTTTGAGGGACTTAGGAGAAAGAAAGCTATCCACATGCAAAGAAAGAACTGTGGGAGCAGAAACTCAGAAGAAAAAGATTTGCTGGATTACATGGTTCAATGGGAACATGACTGGAGATGTAGACTCTAAAAACCTCTGCAGCAAATATTAATAATATGGAAAGAAGTCTTGATCAATGATACATGTAAAACCCATTTGAATTGCTCATTGACTATGGGAGGGGGAAGGGGAGGTCTTGATCAATGATACATGTAAAACCTAGTTGAATTGCTCATTGACTATGAGAGGAGGAGGGAGGTGAGAGGGAAATAACATGAATAATGTAACCATGGAAAAGATTCTAAAATAAATAAATAAATGAAATAAAAATTAAAAAAAAACTTAAAACTGGAAATAAAATTTAAAAATATGACAAGGATATTCAAATAATTCATATTAATTTCAATCCTAATAACCAAATGTCATTGATGAATTGTAAGAGTGCTTCAACCTTGTTTTATGAAGCCTCTGGTGCCCCTCAATGGGACAATACTTTATTATGTAGAGTTATTGTATGTTATTCTATAAATTGAAAATCATTTCACTAGTTTCCATCTCCATTAATGTCAAATTATAGTGAAACTCCTAAGGAAATATATACTATGACTATTTGAACAATGGAGAAATTAATTATGACTGATTTTATTAATTAAGTTCAGTATCTAATGTCTTTAGGGTGATGGAATGTTTAAAATATAGAGTTAGAGTAAATGTTAGAGCCAGTGATAGCTTCAGTAGATTCCCCTTTGTAGGGATACAACTAAATATAGTTATAATATAATTTCTCTTTTAAATTCTTCTTCAGATTCCTGAAGGTTTAATAATACTTTTAATGGGAATATGTCTTGTAACTAATTGGTGATTTAAAAAGAGAAATGGGTTTCTCTGACACACATAATGCAGAATTGGAAGCTTCGTTCTTCTGTATTTTATAGGGCATGAAAGTACAGGTATATACTGCTATACTAATAATAATCATAATAATAATGACTGGCATTTATATAGCACTTGGGGGACTTACAAAGTGCTTTCCATACATTATCTTATTTGATCTTCACAACAAATCTAAAGATTATTGCAGCAACCCTTGCCCCCAGGGTGTCCTGAATTCTTTTTTAATACCTTGGGCTCCTATAATCCCACCAAGCTAAATTTAAATGCCCTTTGGAAGCTACCTGATTTGTATCCAGAGAATAGTTGAGACTCTTTTTCAAAGGGAATATATTTTGAACTGTTTCCTCTCCAGTCCATTATATTGTAAGTAGTTAAGCCTAGCTTTCTCTTGGTTGATGCTAAGGAAGAGTTAACAAATGAAGGTAAATATTCAGGCTTTTATATCTGCAGGGAAGTAATGATATTACTAATAACAATTAGTGCATAGATTACCTCATCTTAACTAGACTCGCCTAAAAGATAATAGGGAAGCAAGGAAGTTTCTTGTTATTTTGTGGCTTTTTTTCTGAACAGTCTTTTCTAAACCTTTACCCTCAACAGTTACTGTTGATATTTCACTTTGTCTTGTTTATCTAAAACCAATACCTATTCAACCTCACATCAATCAATGCTGCAAGGGGAATGATGACAAAAGAGTTTCAATTCTCTTGTTTAACAGCTTATTCAACATCTATTGCCTTCTAAGACCTTTTAACATCTACACTTCCTTACTTCATAACCACCAATCTTCAGAGGTTAAAAAAAATGAGACAGTTTAGCTGAAAAATGCAGCTAGAACTCCCCAATTCTATAATGGTGGGAGCAATGGGTATGACAAGAAAAACACCATTAATAGTGTAGGGGACAAGTTATTTACAGGAGTTTAGTAAGGTAAACTTCTGTCCAAAGAGCTTTAATTTTAAAAAAGAAGAAATTTTTAATGATCAGAGCATAAACTGAAGCATAGCAAGTCATTGACTGAAAATTTATCATAATTTGATGAATTTACAATGACTAAAAAAGGATCATCCAACAAATCGGGGACAAAAATGAAAATCTAAGGGAGAATATTTTGTTTTAACTTAAGAAAAATATTCAAGATTAGAAGCATTTCCTGAGATTTGGACAGTGAAATTTCTAAAGTTACAAGAAGCCAGGATTTCTAGCTTGGTGCTTTGCTATGCTAATTATAAGTTATTCTCACTCACGACAAGATCTCTGTCAACAGTCAGGTAGGTAGGAAAGTAGAAGAATTAGGTAGGAACTCAACTGATGATCAGATCAATGGATGGATATATGGGTAGTGACAGATATGTGGTTAGAAGATAGGGCCTGGACCAGTGATTTCACTGGCATAAGGAACATGGTTATAGAGATATCAGAAAGTAAAAAAATTGTCTTTCTTCTAATAAATTATATGTTTTAGCTTTTTCATTATATTAGAAGATACTTTTTCCCAAGTTGTTTGGATTTGTGAATTTGTCTGTGATTTTGCAAAACCTTTGCAATGTTATTTAAACAAAGAATTGCATCAATTCCTACTAAAGAATTATATCACATTACAGCCTAGACACTTACTTTCTCTACTGCAAATTTGGCCATAATGTATAAAATTGAAAGCCAACTTTTTTTTTTCAAGTCAAAAATAAAATACAGAGAAATGAGGTATTTTTTTT
>NW_025372148.1:0-4285 GCF_016433145.1 Gracilinanus agilis | reverse complement strand
TATAAACCCACTGATGGGTCAATCAATGGATAACAGCCACAACTGTAACAATAATGGCATCAGCAAGACAGTGTATGATAAACCCAAAGAGCCCAACTTTTGGGACATGAATCCACTATTTTACAAAAACTGCTGGGAAATTTGGAAAACAATATGGGAGAGATTAGGTCTAGATCAACATCTCACACCCTACACCAAGATGAATTCAGAATGGGTGAATGACTTGTATATAAAGAGGGAAACTATAAGTTAAGTGAACACAGAATAGTATACTTGTCAGATCTCTGGGAAAGGAAAGATTTTAAAACCAAGCAAGAGTTAGAGAAAATTACAAAAGGTACAATAAATGATTTTGATTATATCAAACTAAAAAGCTTTTGTACAAACAAATACAGTGCAGCCAAAATCAGAAGGGAAACAACAAATTGGGAAAAAAATTTTATAACAAAGAACTCTGACAGGGGTCTAATTACTCAAATATACAGGGAATTAAATCAATTGTATAAAAAATCAAGCCATTCCCCAATTGATAAATGGGCAAGAGACATGAATAGGCAATTTTCAGGTAAAGAAATCAAAAGTATCAATAAGCACATGAGAAAGTGCTCTAAAGCTCTAATAATTAGAGAAATGCAAATCAAAATAACTCTGAGGTATCACCTCACACCTAGCAGATTGGCTAAAATGAAAGGAGGGGAGAGTAATGAATGTTGGAGGGGATGTGGCAAAATTGGGACATTAATGCATTGCTGGATGCATTGCTTGCCCAGCGGCACATTGTCTATGCAGGTCCCCAGCACTGAAATTAGTCATTAGGACTCTGATAAGGCCAGTACGATGTGCTGTGAGAGAAGTCCAGAGCCAGCAGAATGCCCCAGAGGTCCAGAGGAGGGAGACGTCCCTTCTGAAGCTGCAGGGAGCTCCTGCTCTCTGGCCTGGACTTGAGTAACCGGTACCTGGAGATGGAAGGGACCTAGAAGGCTGCTCCCTGCAGAGGTGTGGAAGTTGGAAACAAGGCGAGAGATTTGGGGAGTATCAAGAAGTTTCCTTTGGCTGGAGCCTTGGGGACAGGAAAGGGAACTGGTTGGACAATTTAAAGATGGAAACAATCCTAAAGATATGGAAAAGAAAGGCTGTCCAACCTACTGTTCACAGATAGAGAAAACTGGAAGCCAAGAAAAGAAATAATACTTGCCAAAGTCCTTGTAGCCAGGAAGTAAGTATTAAAACTGGGATTTGAACCCACATCTCTTGATTCCAAAGCCAGTGCTCTTTCCAGCACATAATAGCGCCCCACACAACGTGATTAGAGGTGGGCAGGTTCTGAACTGTAGGCTTTAATCTAAAGGCAATGAGGAAGAAAGGCCTTGGCATGGTCAGAGCTGTGTATCAGGAAGCTCCTCTGATAAGAGGGTACAGAAAAGGATTGGAGAAGGAGAGATTTCGGGAGAGGGAGGCCAAGTAGGAGGCTGCCACAATAGTCCCTGAGAGAAGTAACGAGAATTCTACCTAAGACAGTGTGGCAAGAATAGAAAAGAGGGGAGGGAAGGGGAGGCGGAAAGGAGAGAGAAAAGCAATAGAAGAGTAGAAAAATAACAGCATTTGGCACCTGAGCACAGGTATGGGGAGAAGCGAGAGGAGAGAATCCAAAACATCTCTGAAGATTCAAGCATTACATCCCCCCCCCCGCCCCAGGGTGCCCGCAGGGCTCCCTCCCCTCACAAGGCCCCAGCTCGGAACTCACTTAAACCAGGTCCAGCCCTGGGAGAACCGAGCTTCTGAGGAGAACCGGCTATTTTCTGGCCGTCTCTCACTGAAATCCTGGGGGAATCTCACTTCAAACTGCACCCCGGCTTCTGTTTCATGTCTCCCCAAAAGCGAATGTGGGGCCTCTCTAGAAAGGTACTCCGAGTACAAAGACAGCCAAGGACAGGACGGCTATTTAGTTCCTCTATTGCAAAAGTTACACTAAAAACACAAAAGATTCATAAATTCACCTCGTCATTTTTCGGTCACGTCTGACGCTTTGTGATCCCATTTGGGGTTTTCTTGGCAATGATCTAAAATGCTTTGCTGCTTTCTTCTCTAGCTCATTTTATAGAGGAAGAAACTGAGGCAAACAGGATGCATTGACTTGGCCAGCAGCACACAGCTAGTAATGTCTGAGGCCAGATTTGAACTCAGGAAGATGAATCCTCCTGACTGTAAGCCTCGCACTCTGTGCTCTGTGGCACCACCCGGCTAGCCTAAAGTAGCTTTAACAGACTTCAGATGTGAAACAATAAGTCAGAGGAAACATTTTGGGGGACTCCTGAGTGGCCATTTCGCCTTTCCCTTGGCTCGGCCCCGTCTAAGGTCTCTCGAGGTCCACATCCTCGGAGAAGCCACAGTATGACTCGGCCTCACCCTCCGGATGGGGCTAATCTTCTCCTTCAAGAACCACTGTAGTAGCTGGGGATCAACTCCAAGCTAAAGGGACCAGGACCGCCGAGTGACGCCAGACTTCTCACATCCACAAGGTGGCTGCTGGGGCTGGAAAGGCCCATCTCGAGATCACTGTGCAGTCACCTACGCTCAGGAAGAGCAAAGCAGAATGAGAAAACCGAGACTTGCTGTGACCCATCTCAGGCTCTCCTAGGCAGGAATGTCCTTCCATGAGCCCCCAGCGATGCCACCAGGGAAGTCCTGAATCTTCAGGCACGTGGCAAAAAGGGAAGGAAAGAATGAAAACAGAAGAGCTCTCTCTGCCTTTCTGTCTCTGTCTGTCTCTGTCTGTGTCTCTCTCTCTGTGTCTCTGTCTCTCCTCCCTCTCTGTCTCTGTGTCTCTGTCTCCCCCCTCCTTCCCTCCCTCTGTCCTATCTCTCCTCCTATTTCCTGACACAACCCTAAACCTCTTCCTGCTGTCCAATGAGCCCTAAGTGGGGTTGCCGGGTCAGACCAAAGCAAACAGTCCCTTGTGGGCCGCCTGTCACTGGAAATAGCCAAGGAGGGGAGGCAGCACCGACCCTGAGCACCGACTGTTCAATGTCCAGTTGATCGTCTCCCCCTCAGAGCTAGACAAATGCTCCAAACTGGGACGTGGTTTAGAGCTTTCGAGCTTTCCCAGACTTGAGAAAGTGAGAGATTAAACTCAAAGGTGTGTCCTGCCAGCTTTGCTTCTCAAAGAGCAGCTGGTACACCTTCCTCATCTCACCCCTGTCAGGGGGGCTCAGCCAAGCTCTACACATGTACCATGGAGGGTGCTTGAACCAGAGACAGCCAGGAGCAGCCCCCAATGACCCCAAAGAGCCCAGAAAAATAGCACAGCAGAAGGCTAGACATGGAGGTGGGAAGATGAACTCCAAGCTGGCCTCAGACAGGTACTGGCTGTATTACCCTGTTGAAGTCGCTTTCATCTGTCTGCCTCAGTTTCCTCATTTGGTAAAGGAGACCTACCAGAGCTGCTGTGAGGATACCATGAGATGATATTTGTAAACTGCTTGCAGATCCTCCAGCATGAGAAGAGAGCCGGCTCTAATGAGGCAGGAGGAGTAGGAGGATGAATCTGGCTAAAGACACGCTGAGCTGGGGTGAAATGGCCCTGCAGCTTGGGAGGAGAGGGAGGGAGAAGGCTGGACTGGGGAACCCTCAGAGGGGCCGGACCACCATCTGCCATACAGAGGACAAGAGACATTCAAAGAAGGAAGTGATTGGCTCCACCTTGGCAGTGGAGGGTAAAGAGGAATTGGGGTAGAGTTCGCAGGTGAGAGAGCATTTGAGCCTTGAAGGACACATAAAATTAAATGCTTAAAGCTGGAAGGGATCATGAAGGTCATCCTGTTAAGCTCCTCCTATTTTACAGATGAAGAAAGTGAGGCCCACAGGAGAAGTGACAAGTCCAAGGTCACTTAGAAGGAAAAACAAATTAATAGAATCCAATCACAGAGTTGGAAGGGACCTTACAGGTCATCTAGTTCATCCCCTCACTTTACAGATGAGGAAGCTGAGGCCCATTCCTTGTCATTCCAAAGTCACTGAACCAGTAGTTGATAAAGGTGGGATTCACACCCAGGTCCCTGCCTCTGCCTCTCCCACTAGATCATGGGAGGTGTCTGGGCAGGTTATTCGGACGTCACCCGCACGGATGCCTCCTTTTCTCAGAAGAGTAAATGGGGAGCCCAGAATTGGGACTAGGCGGCCCCATGTCACACCATGACTGGCTGGGATTAGAACTTAATCCTGATGTGAAGTGATTTCAGCAGGCAGAGAGGCAGTGAAGACCTCTGAAGAGAGGGAACAGCCTGGG
>NW_025372147.1:0-8682 GCF_016433145.1 Gracilinanus agilis | reverse complement strand
GCCTATCCCAGAGGAACCCCGTCAATACGCCTAAGCCGTCAAGCCTGGGGACACGACTGGTCCCAAATCCAGACAAAAGATCCCCCACAGGCCACCCGGGAAATATTCTGCCTACAAATAAACCACAACATTTACACAGTCTAATACGGGAGGCTAGTTAGCTTTTTGGGTTTTCTCCAGCTCCAGGGAGGATTTCAAGGTTAAAACCTCTATAGCTCAAATACACACTATAGATTCTGATGCCATTCCCTTTGTTCTGAGATGCAATTACTCGTTGAGCCCTTATCTAGTGCCCGTGGTGTGCCCAGCCTGGTGCTGGGGACTGTGAGGGCTCTGAGATGAGTGGTAGGATGGGAGGTCCTGGGTTCAAATGTGACCTCAGATACTTCCTAGCTGGGTGACCCTGGGCAAGTCACTTCACCCCCATTACCTAGCCCTTACCACTCTTCTGCCTTGGGACTAATACACAGTATTGATTCTAAGTTGGAAAGTAAGTGTTTAAAAAAAAGATGAGTAGTGGTGTCCTAGGACCAGTAGGGGATTCACAGTCTAATAAGAAGAGAGGTCACACCAACACTCATGGAACAACAGAAATGAATACAGGGCAGTATAGGGCAAGAGCCTTGCCTGAGTTGCAGGAGAGAAGGTGATGGGAAGCCTGGTCTAGGTAAATGTGTTAGATTTGGAACCAGAAGACCTGGATTCATATCTTCTAGCCAAATGACTTTGGGTAAGTCACTTAACTTCTTTGCGACTCAGTTTCTGCAACTGTAAAATGAAGGAATTGAATAGATGGCTTCTAAGGTCACTTCTAGCACTCAATCCTATGATCCTATGAGATCAAGAAGGGAAAGAGAAATTAATAAGAAATTAATTAATTAATTAACTTGGGGGCCAGAGACAAAGAGAAATTGTTCCTTATACATAAGTGGTTCATGAGCCCAGGTTAGAGGCAATTCCATTGTTTCAATTGATGGCCATCCAGTTGAGCCTGGCCATCCAAACTGTTGGATATTCACTCTCCATTCTCTCTCCTGAGATATAGAAATTCTTCAAGAGTTACCACGCTTTCCTAGGTTCAGGTCCATTCTCCATGATGGAGATGATCTTGGAGAGTGGCTGGAGCCACAGAATTTGTCTACAGGTCCTCATTGACTGGAACCACGCTTGCATACCCTTTGACACAGCAATGTCACTACAAGGTCTGTATCCTAAAGAGATCAAAGGTAGGAGAAAAGAACCTACTTGTGCAAAAAAATATTTCTAGCAGCTCTTCTTGTGGTTGCAAAAAATTGGAAACAAAAGGGATGTCCATCAACTGGGAGAATGGCAGGCAAAACAAATTGTGGTCTACAGTCATAAGGGGATGCTCTTGTGCTATAAGATTTGATGCAAACAAGAGGATTTCAGAAAAAATTTGGAAAGATTTGTATGAACTGATGCAAAGTGAAGTGAGCAGAACCAGGTGCACGTTGTATACAGTAACAGAAATACTGCACGATGATCACCTGTGAAGGACTCAACTCCTATCAGCAAATCAAGACGACCTCAAGGGACTTGTGATGAAAAATGACATATACACAGCCAAAGAAGGAATGGTCAGACTCTGAATGCAGATCAAAGTATACCATTTCTCACCTTCTTTCCTTCACGAGTTTTTTTTTTTGTGCATGTGTGATATGTCTTCTTTCACGATATGAGAAATATGGAAATTTGTATTGCATGGCAACACTAGAATAACCCATATCAGATCGTTTACCCTCTGGGGAGGGGAGAGGGGAGAGAGGGAGGGAGGGCGAGAATTTGGAATGCAAAAGGTCAGAAAAATTCTTTTAATTGTTTCTACATGCAATTGAAAAAAGTAATTAAAGGAGCTGCTTAAATGTTGAGCAGGGGCATCTATGAGGGCTGGAGGAGAGGTGCCCAAGAACCAGTGGAAATGGATCTACTTAGTCAATATAAATTTGATTTTTTTCATGGATAAGTGTGGGAACTGCAAAAGTCCAGTGGATCTGCGATCTCATCAGTATAATTAGGCTACCACCCATCTGTATCTTTCTGTGGTTCTCACCTAAGTCTTCCCATACATTCTCTGCGGAAGTCTTCCAAATCAGCTACCTCTCATCCTTTTGATATCTCAAAGCTATCAGCAGAGTATATAGGTGGCTGCCAGTCATTCCTAGCTGTCAACACATGAGTGCCCGTCTTCTTGAGTAGGCATCTCTTTGGTCAGAGTCTGTAATAAATAAATAAAGAAGTGGCCTCAGAGCCAGGAAGTCCTGGATTCAAGTCCCACTTCTGATACTTGTCAGTGCTCTAGACAAATCCCTGAGATTGAAAGTCATAGAGAAGGTGCGTAGCTACCAGCATTGGGAGAGGGACTTTCCTCATCCAGGAATCCCCCATGGCAATGAAATTATAGGTCTAATCTCTACTTTATTTCTTTGACCACACCCTTTGCCACTCCTCTTGAGTAATCCCTAGTTTGTAGCCTGCTCATTCTTACCATTCTTCCCTTGATTGCCCTACTGGTGATCCTCACTTTCAGTTCATTAGAAAATATAGTGTTTCATGACTGATACAACTTCATCGGAATAATGATAACGTTAAAAAGATGGACTTTCACTTAGGAAAGAAGCTGCAGGGTCATCAAAAGCACTGCATTCTCTTCCAAATCCAGCCCTATCTCTTCCTCCAGTTTAATTCAGGTCCTAGCTCATTATCTCTTTGCCAAGGTACCAGTTGTTGTACCAGTGTATGAGTTCCCTGATCTTTCTGTCCAACTGCATATGATAGGACCATAGGCATTCTTCATCCACTTGGTTTTCCCAGTGTGAATGGTTAGGTCTCACACTTTTGGGGGAAATGAAGGATCTTATGCTGCAGTTGTCACCAAGTCATGCTCCAGACTCCACTGTACATGCTCCAGATGAATATGAAATAAGCCGAATAATTACACCTCTCCTTTTTGCAGTGCTTTAGGGTTACTGAACATTTAAATCACAGTGACCCTGTTGGTTAGAGAACATAAATGTTAGTATACTTCTACAGATTTTATAGATTAGGGAACTGGGACCCAGAGAAACAACATGAATTGCCCACAAGGTTATACAGCAAGGAAGTGAGAGCGCCAATACTGGAACGCGGGTCTCCCGACTCCGGATCCAATGTTCTTTCCACTACGCCCGCCATGCTGTCCCTCCTTGTCGGAAAACAAGGCGAATCCTTGTTTGAAAAAAAAAAAAGGAGCCAAGGAAAAAATAAAATCCTTTGGACTCATTTGCTTTTTGGTTTTTCTCCAAAGCAGGGAGGCGTTCAAAGTTAAAACCTATAAATTTAATGTGGAAACAAAATTCCCCGTAGCAGCCAGGGCCACCTGTATTTACACAGCCCTCCCCATCAAGACTGCCCAGCATGGGGCCAAGCAGCCAAGTCCATGGCAGACAGCTTCAGCTCAGGGAGAGATGAGCCATGGCCTCTGGGATTTGATTCAGTTAGAGGCAGCAAACATTTATTAAACTCCTACTATGGGTCAGCCATTGTGCTAGGCACTGGGAATATAAAGGCAAAAAAAAAATTAAAAAAAAAGAATTCCTGGCCTTGGAGGACTTAATTCTAATGGGGCAGGGGGAGCAGGTCGAGCAGGAGCATGGACACACCGAAATAAATACAAAGTCTGAAAGAAGTAATATTGGAGACCCTATTATCCACCCCAAAGATTCACGACTCTAATCCACTGGCGGAGCTCTCTAAAGATGTGATCTAAAAGGTCAGCCCAGAAGATGAAATTCAATTAAAATTTAAAAACTCGGTGCCTTCAATCTCTACGTTAAACCCTTGAAATAAGGGAGATTTTATTGCAAGGTAATAAACTGAAATCAAATAAATGCCCCGGAAAGGAGACGTTATGTGCTTTATGTAAATTCCTGGAAATTGGATTTTTTTTAATCCTATAAAAATGACACCAATGGTTACCAAGGTAGAAATTCCATTTCCTCCATGAATCATCCTGGCAACTCCAGATGCTCAAGGGTCCAAGCTAAAGTAGCAACTCCTGGGGGTGTTAGACTTGGGGAAGCACAGGGAAAAGCCATTTCCCTGACCCAGAGCTGTCACTAGTGGTTAACAGTGACTGGGGCAAATTCAATGGGGGCCAAGGGTGGGGATGGGCATGGGCAGGGGGAAGCTCCTGGGCAACAGAGGACCGACCCTCTCACCATGATGGGTGCGGTCATACTGCAAGGGAGCAGTCTGTCCTTTGCTCACGAGAAGGAGTGGGGGAAGTAGGTCCTGGAGAATAGAGTTCCACTGGGATAGGACCCAGGAGACAACGGTCTGCCTTGGTTGCCTCCAGAGGGCCAGGAGACACAGTGTAGAGAAGGAAAAATACCCTTGGGGAGGAGACGAATTTCATGATGGCACCTTGGGGCAGTGTCCGTTTGCCCTGTGCTTGGTACAGCTCTACTCTGGCTCTCCTTTAAAACAGAGACCTTAGGGACTGAAAGGATGGCTTCTGCTCCCCACCACAAGTCTCAGGCTGGAAGTGATTAGACCATTCTACCTCTGGTCCTTCCAGCGTTCTACTTCCTATCCTTTTCCTCTTTTGGAGGTCTCCATGCCCCTTGAGCCCTCTCTTCCTCAGGTGTTTGGTGTTCCTTCCCTGCCCTCCTCTCTGTGAGCACCCACTTTTGTTCTCTCTTCCCCTCCTCTCTGTGGGCACCCACTCTTGTCCTCTCCTCCCCTCCTCTCTGTGGGCACCCACTCTTGTTCTCTCTTCCCCTCCTCTCTGTGGGCACCCATTCTCAACTCTTGTCCTCTCCTGCCCTCCTCTCTGTGGGCACCCAAACTCTCAACTCTTCAATTCACAGCGACAGAGGAATTGGAGAATTGAAAGGGCTCTTGGAGATCATCCAGGCATGGATTCCGAACTGAACTGGGCTCAGAGGACAGCTTATCCAACCTTCTCAGACGAGAAGATGAACAGATGAGAAAACTGAGGCCAGGGAGAAGAAGTGACTTGCTCAGGGCCTCACAAATAATAAGTGGCAGAGGGAGGGCCGGAACTCGAGTCCGTAGGGATGCTGATCCATTCTCCATTCTCCACATGAACACTGGCAGATTTATCTTCTCTACTGATTAAAACCGTTTGCTCACAGACAAAAGTCCCAACCAAATGCTAGTTTAACAAAAGGATTTGCATGCACAATTTGAACTGGACCTGGGCTGGGGGGTGGATTTCATCCCTGAGAGAGTGCAAATCCCTAAAGGAAAGGAGAGAGCTTGGGATGAAGGAGACAGCAGCCAACAGCTGTGGAAGGAGAGGAAGGCTGCGCATCAGCCTTGGAATTTATCGATTTGGGGGCCAAATTGGCAGCGGCTGGAGACCAGGCTGAGAACTGAGCATGGGAAACTGGGACTGCAAGAGACCTTGGAGATGAGCCCCTCGTTTTGTCAAGGAGGACAGCCAGAACCAGAGGGGTTAAGGGACTTGTCCAAGGTCACAGGGGACACAACAGAGTCAGGATACTAAGCTAGATGCTTGGTCTCCTGGTCCAGTGCTCTCTCTTCCCAGCAGGAGTCTGTCTGTCTCTTGGGGAGGTGGGGGGAGCGCCTCCAATTCAATCAGCCATCCTCCCGAAGGATAGGGTCCAGAGACAGAAGCGTGGCTGCCATATTGATCCCAGTGGCTAGAAGGCAAGTACTGAGCAGAAGTCACCCAAAGCAATTTCATTTTTCCTTTTTGTAGTGATCTGATTTCCTTCACCTAAAATGTTATTCAGCAAATGTGCCTGACCTTTAGAATGCTAAGAGCCCTCCCCACCCCCACCCCCAGCCACCCCCTCCCGAGACCAGGCCTTGTAAGGGAAAGCCAAAGCCCTGCTTTGTCAATGGTTACTTTTTCATTTGATTTTATTTTTACCAATTTGAGTTTCTTTTTAAATTTGCATTTCTTGTAAACTGGCCCCCTGGGACAGGAAGTACATTGTTAAAAATGGGTCTCCCAATGAGGAGCAGCCTGAACATCACTTCCCACCTAGACAGCGGCTAGCAGAGGCAGCTCTTAGGCCAGCCACACATCAGCCAGCCCTCAAGCCACCCCAAAAGGAGCCCTCCCAGCCCCTTCCTGAAGGCAGCAGCCCGCCCAGGGGCCCGGAGGAGAGTCCCGCTAGATCTGGGGCCCTCCACCAGGGGTTCAGAGGTCGATTTCAAGGAGTCTTTGAACTTGGATGGGGAAAACCCTGATCTCTTTCTTTCAAGAGAATTGGTTCCCTTTGCAATTTATTTTATTTTTTTTTAATCCTCACCTTCCACCTTAGAATCAATACTATGTATGGGTTCCAAGACAGAAGAGTGGTAAGGGCTAGGCAGTGGTGGTGAAGTGACTTGGCCAGGGTCATGCACAGCTAGGAAGGGTCTGAGGCCAGATTTGAACCCAGGACTGGCTCTAGGCCTGACTCTCAATCCACTGAGCCACCCAGCTACTCCTTGCACTTCCTTTCTAAGAGCCTGCCACCCCCCCCCCCGCCCAGTTTTTATAATAAAGTCAAGGCTTCTTCTTAGTGAATGAATTTGGTTTCTTCATTTTTTTTAACCCTCACCTTTCATCTTAGACTCAATACTGTGTATTGGTTCTAAGGCAGAAGAGCGATAAGGGCTAGGCAATGTGGGTGAAATGACTTGCCCAGGGTCATACAGCTAGGAAGTGTCTGAAGTCAAATTGGAACCCAAGACCTCCTGGCTCTCAATCCACTGAGTCACCCAGCTGTCCCTTTTTTTTTATTTTTTATTTTAAACCCTTAACTTCTGTGTATTGACTTATAGGTAGAAGATTGGCAAGGGTAGGCAATGGGGGTCAAGTGACTTGCCCAGGGTCACACAGCTGGGAAGTGTCTGAGGCCAGATTTGAACCTAGGACCTCCTGTCTCCAGGCCTGGCTCTCAATCCACTGAGCTACCCAGCTACCCCCCCAGCTGTCCCTTTTTTGACTCATTTAAGGACATTACTCTGAGGAGGTTTCAGCAAACTGCCAAAGGGGGCCATAACATAGTGAAGGGAAAGATGCTCTGAGCCACCCCACCCTGATCTACTCCAGAGTGACCCTCTTTAGGACCTCAGCATTAGAAAAGAAGAGGGTGCTTTAGATGAATTTCTGAAAGGCAGGGAGGGGAGGAGGGACGTGGGAGAGGAAAGAGCCCTCCTCAAGGCCACAGAGAAAGTGGCTGATATCAACTTCAAGCTCCTAGTGCGAGCCATATTTTCCCCTTGGCCTTCCTTAATAAAATCACCTTTTCCTCACCAATCCTGGAGTAATGCAAGTGAAGCCGCATGGAATCACTCAGTCAGTCGAGAAGCGTTTATGAAGGCATAAACCAAGAAAGGGGGCAACAAAGGTGTGCTCTCCTTAGCAGAGCCTGCTTTGGTGGAGGGGATAAGCTGGGGGGCCTGCTTGCCCCTTTAAAGCCCCCTCTCCATACCCTCAGCCTCCTCTGGGCTTCTACGTTACCAAGAACCCATCATGGTTACAGTTGAGCAAACTGAGGACCAGGGAGATGAAGTGACTTGCATCCATTTTGCTCTCAGTTTGTCTCTCTGGGGCCAAGTAGAACAAATCTATTCCTATTACTAGGGACAATCCTTGAAATACTCTGAGAGAGTCATGGTGCCCTGCCACTTCCGCCCACCTCCACCTCCACTCTGGTTCTCTTCTCCAACCAGATAACCCCAGGTCCTTCCATTTGGCCTTGCATGCCCTGCTCTCCGGCTTCCCCACGCCTCCATCTTCACGTTCTATGTCACTCCTGCAGATCGCTGGGTCAAGAGGAACCAGATGTCCCCTTTGTCAAGTGCCTTTCTTAGGAAAAGGAAGATTGGCATGGCGAGGGCTCTCTAACCCCCGTTGCCTGCTCTGTCAAAAGAGAAAAGGAAGGACTTTGTATAACTGGAGCACCCCTGCCCCCCACCAATGGAATCTCAGATCTGGACCAATTAAAATAAAAAGAGTGGACAGGAAGTCATAGAATCACAGACTCAGAGTCCAGACCACAGAGGGTGGCACGTCCAACCCATACCTGAACAGGAATCCCTTATTCTGCAGCCCCGACAAGTGGGCACCCAGCCTCTCCTCAAAGACCTTCAATGTTGGGAGAACCCACTACCTCCCTGGGCAGCCCATCCCACTTTGGGACAACTCTGATTGTTGCTAGAAAGTTTTACCTTGCCTTGAGTTTTAATCTGCCTCTTTGCAGTTCTGTAGTGCACACACACACACACACACACACACACACACATTCCCACTGCTCCTAATCTGGAACAAGTAGCCCAAGGCTAACCCTCTTCTTGGGGCTAAACATCCCGAAATCCTTCAGCAGATGTTAATAATAATAATAATAATAATAATAACATTCATATCAATAATCACTGACATTCACGATGTGCTTTAAAGTTTGCAAAGTGCCCCACAAACATTTTTAATGGGATCTGCCTTGGGGGCAGAGGGACTAGGGGAAGGCCTGGCCCTGTTTTTTTTTTTTTTTTTTGCAAAAAGGAGTTACTGGCAGAAAAGAGGAGAATCCCCTGGGAAGTGAGGAAGATGGGATTGCAGAGCCAGTTAGACAACTCCCTTAAGACTCTAAACTCCAAAGGCTGGCCTAGCTACACCTGGGGAAGGATTCCCCCTCCCCC
>NW_025372146.1:0-5381 GCF_016433145.1 Gracilinanus agilis | reverse complement strand
AGAAAGAAAGAAAGAAAGAAAGAAAGAAAGAAAGAAAGAAAGAAAGAAAGAAAGAAAGAAAGAAAGAAAGAGAAAAATAGAATACCCCTGGGAATTCTTAGGTATAGTTTAGTCATCCCATTTCTACTGAGTTGGACACACTACTCCAGGACAACCTTCTCATTTTACAGATGAAGAAACTGTAGCCCCAGGAAGTTACGTGACTTGCTCAAGGTCACACAGGCAAGATTTGTGGTCCTCTGCCTTTGGAGCTAGGGTTCCCTTTCCTATACCAGGCCGAGGGTCGCACACTTCGAGATCATTAAGTCCATCTCATCCATTAGTAGGATCTCTAAAAGAAGCAGACTTTCCAAATTTGCATCTCAAGCCTGTACAGCATAAAGCTAGTTGCTTTCTCTCCTTTTCCTAATGCCTCTATTTCCTGAATTAATAGGGTTTCCATCACAGCTCTGGCAATTGCCACCTATGTGACCTTGGGCAGCTCATTTCCCCTCTCCAGGCCTCAGTTTCCTCATTCTCAGCTCTGGAAATGAAAGGCTTGAGAAGAATGAAGAATTAACACCAACCAACAAACAACCCCCCCCCCCAAGATCAAAATCAGGCCTGGAGAGCGAGGCCTTTTGAAGGCTCTGCTCTGATTTGCCTCCACTATTTCCACTTTATGTGCTAATACTTTTCCTGTCGGAAAGCAAATTCTTTCAAACACAGGAACCAGCTTTTAAGCAGTCTTTGAAGCGGAGTCTCGCACCTCGGCCCACCCAATTTTCACCCTCAGAGGGGGAGGCGCATTGTCAGAAGAGGGCTTAGATGTCCAGGCCTTCATTCCTTCAGCCTCAGCCCCTAAGGGGGAGCTTGATCAGCTGTGGCCTGGCCAGAGGGAACAAACCTGACAGCCCTGGGAGAAATGGGGAGGGAGAAGGTTCTGCTCCAGAGGGTGGCCCACGGCCTTCGGTCTGGGAAGAGCATTTTCTATGAAAAACAAAACAAAATAAAATAAAACAAAAACAACCCCTCACAGCTTCTCACGAAGATGCCCAAGCTCCATCCTTCACTCATTCTTTCTGTTCAGCCCAGAGCAGTGGATCGAGCTTTGGGTTTGGAACCAGAAGGAACCAAATTCAAACCCTGCCTCAAAGAGGCCCTAGTTTGTTTGACCCTGGGCAAGTCACTCGCCCTCTGCTTGCCTCAGTTGTTTCTTCGCCCAAAAAAATGAGGATAAGAGCAAAACCAAACTCACCAGGTTCTGAAGAGGATCAAATGAGACGGAGTACGTAAAAGGCTTCGCAAACATGGCGGGGCCGGGGTAAATGTTAGGGGCTCTTCTACACTGGCTTTTTGTCTGGGCAAATCATGACACCTCTGGGAGCCTCACCAATAAAACAGAGAAAAGATGGAGGAGACTCTCTGAGGAGCCAAGATGGGTGGTGTTTGAGTGGGGATGGCGCGCCTTCTTCCCAGCCTGCTCAGCGTCTTGTCCTCCTTCTGGTGACCGTTTGAGGACACTGGCTGAGCCCCCCCCCCCCACCAGCTGTTTACCTGTTAAATCGCATTCTTACCCCATGGCGGAGACCTCTTGGCAGGATTGTTTTTCAGTCCACAGCAATTCATGGAAGACATACTTGACCGCCATGTTGGATTTTGCCTGTTTCTTTTTTGTCCTCATCCAGCCGTCCCCAGGCTGCCCGCCATCATCTCACGGACTTCTGTTCTCCCAGAAGTCAGCTTTGCAAGCCAGCCTCGGTCATCTGAACATTGTTGTTGTTGTTATTATTATTATTATTATTATTATTAGTCTGACCCTGTGATTTCATTGCTGAGCGGAACTCCTGCAGGAAAGAAAAAAAGAAAAGAAAAGCAACCAGCCGCCACGGGGCAATCCCATTGCTTGGCCACCTCCAGTCTAAGAGAGCCGACTCAGAGCTCTGAGAGATAAGTCAATGTTTCCCGGAGTCACCCCAACATTATGTTATATCAGGAACCCAACCTGAACCCCAGAGTTACTGCTCTTTGCCTACCTTGTCAGAAAAACTTTCTTTCCTTCTAAACTCAAAACTTCTTATACTGTTGGGCAGCCAGAGGACTCTCAGCCTGAAGTCAAAAAGACTCATCCTCTCGAGTTCAGATTTGGCCTCAGAGACTTACTACTGTGTGACCCTGGACAAGTCACTTCACATGTTTATCGTCTATAAAAGAAGGTGGAGAAGGAAATGGCGAGTCGCTCCAATATCATTGAAATATCAAGAAAACTCTAAAAGGGGTCATGAAGAGTCTGACACAACCGAAAAAGGACTGGGCATATTCACATTATTTCCTCATTGGCCAAACTTGTCCTCAAGAACCTTACATTGTATTCCTACTCGATACAGATGGATGTTCTCTCTCTCTCTCTCTCTCTCTCTCTCTGTCTCTCTCTCTCTCTCTGTCTCTCTCTGTCTCTGTCTCTCTCTGTCTCTGTCTCTCTCTCTCTCAACCTCTCTCTGTCTCTCTCTCTCACTCTGTCTGTCTGTCTGTCTGTCTCTCTCTGTCTCTCTCTGTCTCTCTCTGTCTCTGTCTCTCTCTGTCTCTCTCTCTCTCTGTCTCTGTCTCTGTCTCTGTCTCTCTCTCTGTCTCTCTCTGTCTCTGTCTCTGTCTCTCTCTCTCTCTGTCTCTCTCTCTCTCTCTGTCTCTCTCTGTCTCTCTGTCTCTCTGTCTGTCTGTCTGTCTGTCTGTCTCTCTCTCTCTCTCTCTCTCTCTCTCTCTCTCTCTCTCTTTCTCTCTCTCTCTCTCTGTCTCTCTCTGTCCCTCTTTCTGTCTCTCTGCCTCTGTCTCTGTCTCTGTATCTCTCCATCTCTGTCTCTCCTTTGTAAATTGGGGAGCGTAGAAAAGGACATGTGTACCTTGCAGGGTTATAGACATTGAATCCATATTTCCACATACATGTAACATATGTACATATATAAAAGAAATCCCTTTCCACATGTGCCCATACACAGGAACTCATTTCCAGAAGGAGAGAACAATGGCTATTGGACGAGGATCTCAGCTCCGATTGGAGGGAGGCCTGTGAGGCAGACACCGAGCAGGGAGAACGTGGGAGCCGCTCGAACAAGGCACGGAGTGGGGCAAGTGAATGCCTGGTCTGAGCACAGGCCTGTTTGGGTGAAACAGTAATGACTGGAGGGAGTCTGGGAAGGCAGGAAGAACATTACTGTGAGGAGCCTCCAAGTCCAGGCTGGCGGTTCCAGATTTTGTCCTGGGAGCCCTCCAGAGCCACAAAACATGTCTTTTACGGGAAGGAAGGCCCGTTCGTGGCATGGTCTGATGGCAAAGATCGTGTTTCACGAACATCCCAGAAAACTTAGTTTGAGGCTACATGATCTGGGTTCCGGTCCTGCTCTTTTCTTGTTGAGGGGTTCTGTTCTGCTCCCCACGGTCCCTCCTCCCTCCTCCCATCGCTATCCGGTGCCCCCCACAGGACTGGATGAGGGCAGACTTGATGCGAGGGGGCCGAGGACGCCTCCTGCAAAGCGCCGGGTGGCTCTCAAGCCGTGGCTCCTGGATGGGGCAGGGGGCTCTTTTTGGCCTCAGACTTGCAAAGCATTAATAATTGGAAGTCTGTGTATAGGCATGTTTCCTCCTACCTATCCCTACGAGGATCTCAAAGCACATTTTAGCACTGCTGATGCCTTTCCCGTGGGGTACAAAAGGTATGTGAGCTATCAGGCCTCCTCCATCCTAAGGCTGCCCATAAAAACTGGGCTAGATTTGGGGGGCTTTCCCGGAAGCCGAAGCGTGATAAGGAGACTTCTGTTCCGAGAAGCCGTGGTGGCTTGCCTTGGGCTCCACTGCCGGGGAGACGGGCTCGGGCTGACGGAACGTCTTCCCTTTTATCAAAAGACAAAGCCTCTTATCTCTGGTTTCAGAGTCTGCTGGGCTATTCGGGCAATTCAACTTCAAAGGAGGGATATCGAGGGGATGGATGGACAGACATTCCAGGAAGGACCTGCTCCGGGTTCTATATTTGAAAGGGAAACCCCCAAACACCCCCCTTCTGCCACCATGGCCGGAGCAGGAGCCTTGTCTTTGTGAGGGGCCATCGCTGTCTCTGCAAGGTTTTTATTTTTCTAGGGAAATGTCAGTCTGCCAGTTTGTGTGGATTAAGCGCCTCACCCACCCACAAGTGTGCCAGGCACTGTGCTGGCCAAACATTTTCCTTGGATAGCCATTGGGGAGGATAAGCGGGGGATCTTTATCAGGTTTCAAGAACACGCAGCAGTGGGGGAGCGCAGTGTGTCTCATCTTTTTTTTTTTTTTATTTATAATTTATTTTTTTAAACCCTAATATCTTTTATGTATATATATATATATATATCCTTCTATATTAATTTTTTATTTGTTACAGGGCTAGGCAATGGGGGTCAAGTGACTTGCCCAGGGTCACACAGCTAGGAAGTATCTGAGGCCAGATTTGAACCTTGGACCTCCCGTCTCTACGCCTGACTCTCAATCCACTGAGCCATCCAGCTGCCCCAGTGGAGTCTCATCTTGTGGGCCCCCTGACCCAGACTTTTTGTGGGGGGTTAGGGTTGGTAAGAAACTCCTTCTATTCTAGCCTTCCTTCTGGTCTTAAAGAGTCACCAGGAGGCACCAAGAGGTTTGCCCTCCATCACACAGCTGGTCTAAGATGGAGGGAGAACTTGTTTCGATGATCATTCCTCCTATGGGCATCTAGGTGGCACAGTAAAAAGAGCTTTGGGCCTGGAGGGAGGAAGACCTGAATTCAAATTTTACTGGCTGTGTGGCTTTGAGCAGGTCACTTCACTGCTGCCTCAGTTTCCTCATCTGTCAAAAATGAGCTGAGGAAGGAAATGGCAAACCACTCCAGTGTTTCTGCCAAGAAAACACAAAAGAGGCCACTAAGAGTCAGGCATGATTGAGAAATAAATGAAGAATGATCATTTGGACCTCGATTTCATCAGGGTGGAGAGCTCCTTTCTACCAAGGAAGATCTGTGCTATTTTGCAATTTAGAGCTTTAGAGAATCATTTAGGGATAAGTGCCACGAACCATGGAGCCAGTATGTGTCAGAGATGGGGCATAAATCCGAGTCTTCCTAGTTTCAAGGCCAACTCTCTACCCATTGCTCTCTGCTGCCTTTTATCACATATGAAGTTAAAACTAAAAATTGCTGTGCTCAATTTGCAATTCCAGAAATTCTCCAGCCTGGGACTCTCGGTTAGGATGGGAGTCATGGACAAAGGGACAGCCTGAGCTACTGGGGGACAAAGAGATGAGATCAGAAGGGAAATTCTAGAAGGAAGGACAAAGATTGAGGAAGAGGTTTAAACCCGAAGGTTTAAATAAGCTTGGTCCCAGCTGAGTGACCCAGAACACAGACCACT
>NW_025372145.1:0-1378 GCF_016433145.1 Gracilinanus agilis | reverse complement strand
ATATATAATATATTAAATATATGCTTATATAGTTAATATGCAATATAATCTATTTGTATATTTAATATATAATATAATATAGTTAATGTACAATGTACATTTAATGTACAAATGATATATTTATATATTTAATGTATATTTATATATAATTTTATGATGTTATACGGAGGCTAATACCTCATCTTCACAGTGAGTAAAGAAAGCAAGTTATAGATTTAAGAAGGTCTCAAAGGTCACGAGGTACAATCTCCTTTTTTACAGAAGAGAAAACTAAGAGTGTGGGGTGGGGTTCCTGGACTTCCAAGTCAGCGTTCATCCTACCATACCACATAGAATAAACCTTACTCAGGGGGTTTAAGAGCTCTACAGGAAGGCAAAACTTCCCGAATATAAAAGCTATAAAAACTGGGAGGGTTAGATGACATGGGTTGTTGGAGATGGCCAAGAAGTCTTTCGTGGATTTTGATTATTAATCAAGTAGTTGGATACAGTAAGACTAGAGGAAAGTAGAGAAAGGCAGTAATGACAGGAGGAGGCTTAGTCCCAAGGAGACATCTCTCAGTGGGAAGAGAGATTTGGAGATAGAGAAGCAAAATACACACTATTTGGAAGAACAGAGGCCTCCCCAGTGCCAAAAACCAAATGCAAACAGCCCAGAAAACCAGAGAGATGCTCCCAAGGGACTGTTCAAAGACGGAATAACTTCATTTGCTTCCCCCACGGACTACCCTCTTTCCCAAGGGCAAAAGGAAGGCCCTCAGCCAGGGATCTATAATTCCTAATCAGTTTCACATGGTCCTGCTATCAAGTGAGGAAGAATGAAGTAAACTGTAAACTTAACTGCTTAGAGGCAAAGAGCCAGCTTGCACAGACCTCAGGGAGAACATGGTTTGGCCCCAGGCTTTCTCCTTTAGAGTAAATACAGAGCAGACCTTAAAGTTATCCTTAGTGGGGGAAAAATATTTTTTGTTTTCACGGGGGGAAGGAAGAGGGATATTTGACAGTGATATAATTTGGATGATCAAAGGGCAGCAAGGTGGCACAGTGGCTAAAGCACCAGACCTGGAGTCCAGAGAGTCCAGAAGACTGGAGATCAAATCTGGACCCAAGACACTCACTAGCTGTGTGACCCTGGCCAAGTCACTTTATTTAATTTGCCTGAGTTTCCTCATCTATAAAATGATCTGGAGAAGGAAATGGCAAACCACTCCAGGATCTTTGCCAAGAAAACTCCAAATGGGTCACAGAGAGTCAGACATGATGAAAATGACTGAAGAACAAAGCATACTGGAGCATTTTAAAACTAACATACTCTCTCTCTCTCTCTCTCTCTCTCTCTCTCTCTCTATATATATATATATATATATATACACATATA
>NW_025372144.1:0-6169 GCF_016433145.1 Gracilinanus agilis | reverse complement strand
AAACAAGAACAATCATGCCAAGAGCAGTGTGGGTATTCTGTTTTGAAAAGCATTTTTCTGCATGGATAGTTTCTTCATCCAGTAGTTCTCCATATCAATAAAATCAAAGGTTTAGTCCCTATATTTGATATACCTAATCCCCTGTTTTTGCTATCTTTCAATGTATTTTATGTTTTTTAAAGATAAATTTGACTTTTAAACTATAAATTTATTTCAATAACATATTTTAATATTTCATTTACTATTTCAATAACATATAATATAGTAAGTCAACTTTTGCAGGGTGACCTAGTAATCTAATCACTATTCATTGGTGGGTTTAAAAAAAATGGGTATACAGCACTGACAGGCAAGGAAGTTAGGGACTCATTTTAAAAAAAGGTCCAGGCTTATAATCCAGACCCTTAAAGCTTTTTGCAACCTTCTGACATGAAGGGACTTGAAAGCTGTACTTGGAACTCCAAAGAAATGACCTACAAATTAATTTTTGGAACAATTTGTAACTTGGGGACTGCCTGCACAATGAATGAGCCTTGCCCACAAACAGCTTCGAATCTAGCTGGTGAAATGGGTCATATGAACATGCAACAATAATGAACATTTAAATGCTAAACGACATGGAAGAGACTATAATCAGAACTGAAAATCAGAGAAATTAAAGGCCAGGGTGGGCTCAAGTAGTTGGTGGAGATTTTAGAGAGAAATTAGGACAATGTGGGTGTTAAAGGGCAGGTAGGATGTAGCTAAGTGAAAAGGAGAAGAAAGAAGAGCATTCCAGATAATAATAATGACAGATAACATTTATATAGTGTTTACTATGTGCCAAGCTTGTGCAAGATGCTTTACAATTATTACCTTATATGATTATCATAACAAGCCTAATTATTATTAATTATCAGTTTATAGATTGTTTTATTTTATTTGTAGATTTTAATAAAATTTCTTATTTTTAATAATCTAATACATTTAATGATTTTAATAAAATTTCTTATTTTTATAAAATTTTATAATAAAAATTTTATAAATTTTTATTTATAGATCCATTTTATAGGCGAGAACATTGAAGCAAGTAGCAGTTAAGTGATTTGCCCAGAGTCCCCCAGTTAGTGTCTGGGGCCAGGTCTTAGGGGTGGATAGTATTAGCAAATTTCTAGAATAAGGGTTTTAGCATGCTTGTTGGTGGACAATTAAAAAAAAGCTAGACTGGATAAATAGAAGATTTATTTTAGTGAGCAGTTACAAGTAAGGCATGATCACATTCTGAGGAACCCTGAAATCTAAGCAGAGGAGTTTTGTCTGATTTAAGTGCTGAAGTTTTTAAGTATTTAAGAAGTTACTACATGCAAAGAACTATGTTAGGTGTTGAGGGTATGTAGGAAAAAAACAAAACAATTCTTGCCCTCCAAGTGCTTACATACTATTGGACATCTACAAGTGGTACAGAGAGCAGTAACATGAGGTCTGTACAAATACATTCAATTTGGGGACAAGGAGAAGAATATTAATAATTAAAGAGACCAAAGAAGGTCTGTGTGGCCTCCAAGTTGGAACCTGAAGGGAGCAGGGGATTCAAAGAGGCACTGGTGATTGGCGAATGACCACCACTAACACCACTGGCTATGTCTACAGCACTGATTCCCAAAGTGGGTGCCACCGCCCCCTGGTGGGTGCTGCAGTGATCCAAGAGAGCGGTGATGGCCACAGGTGCATTTATCTTTCCTATTAATTGCTATTAAATTTTTAAAAAAATTAATTACCAGGGGGCTAAGTAATATTTTTTCTGGAAAGGGGGCGGTAGGCCAAAAATATTTGGGAACCACTGCTCGAGAGAGACAGGGGATGCCTGTGTGGTATGATGGAGGGACAGGATGGTATCTATTTTTCACAGTATTTGGCCTAAGAAGAAACAATGAGGAAGAGAAAGGGCATTTTCTTTCCTTATTACAGATTAGGAAAGTGAAACGCAAGGAGGACTAGAACCTGTCCTAAGCCACACAAGTGAGAAAGAAGCTGAGCGGGCTCCAACTCATGGAAGGTTTTTCTGTCCTTGGGTCTCCTTTCCCTTCCTTTCCCCTGGGGCTCTGTCTTGGACTAATTCATCCTGGCAGGGGAAAGTTCTGCCAAGGACCCAGAATGTTAAAGCTTTAGAATGGACCTCAGAGATCACAGGGGGACGGGGGAGAAGGGGGAATTCTCTGCCATCTCATGTTAAATCAAGAACGTGTAAATAACATACAAAGGAACACTAGATGTAATGCCGTCAGATTTCAGTTTTGAACATCCTCCCTTTGAGAAGAGAGTGGGGCACTTGAAGTAGAAATGTCAGACGGATGATTGGAAAAACTGGCTTAAAGGTCTAAGTCAGAGCTGAAGTCTACACATTCAGATATCACCTGGACAGCAGTGATAACTGCAGCCAGGAGAGTACACAGAGAACAAAGCATCTAATTCAGGGGCAGAAGGAGGAAGATCGGGATTCTGGGATGGATTAGAAAAATAACAAATAAATTGGAATCTATAGAAATGGATGGGCAAAGTCAAAAGTTAGAGCATGGGCTAGGAGTTATAAGGACTGAGAAAAGGCCACAGATTAACTTTTCAAAAGAGCTGTTTTAGTAGAATGGTAGGAGCATAAACCAGATCTGGATAAGTTTTGGGGGGTTGCCAAACTTTGGTCAAAATGAGTTGCCCTTAATGGTATCCTGTAACTGATGTAAGAATTGGCGAATGGATGAGTTGGAATAGAAATCTTAACATTTTTTGACCAGCAAATACTATCCTGATCTTTATATTTCATTTTCTATTATCTATAAAATAAGGGGCAAGCCAGGTCAACAAATATTTATTAAGTATCAACTATGTGTATGAAACTGTTCTATATACTGGTAATATAAATGCAAAAATGAAAAATATTCCCTACTTTCAAGAAGTTTACTGTCTATTGAGCTGGCCTGGATAAATTCTAGGGGTTCTAACTACTAAAAAATGTTATGATTTGTGACTTCTGTATTTAATAGAATAAAAACCAGTTTAAAATTTTTCAACATCTCTACCAAAATTTACTGTCAAAATGACAAGGATTTAAATATACTATGAGGAAGTTTCTTATCCCAAACTATAAAAAAGACTACTAAATTGTCTAATTCTGCCTACCTAATACTCAGTGACACTAGTGGAGTCAAGAAAAAGAAATCCAATATGGGAAGAGCAGAATACAGAAAGATATATGTTTGAAGTAGTAAGAACATTGGTAGTTAAGTTTTATAGATCACATATTGGGGAAGAATCTTTACAGTAAAAATGATACTTAAAATATGTAAGAAACTTTTTTTTTAGTCATATTGGCAACTCCTAGCCAAAATAGATAATGGTTAAAATAGGTGAGTAGAAAAATTAAGTACAAATAGCTAATAATCAATTAAAAGGAATAATCTATTTAACAATAATCAAAGAGAAGGAAGCTAAAACAATTGTGTGGTACCACTGCTTCATACCCATGGAACTGGCAAAAATAATCAGATAAAAACAATGAAAGCCAATACTAACAAGGTTGTGGAGAAACAAATACATGTTGCCTATGGAATTGAAAATTTGGAAAATCATTTTTGTAGAGGAATCTAGCATTATACAGTAAAAGTTATAAGAATAATCATACCCTTTAACCCTTAATTCTATTGTTGGGAATATAAACTAAAAATACAATTTTTTCAGAATTTTACATTGTTTCCACTTTTTTGTAATTACACATAAAACTATCAAGAGTGTGATTCATCAATGTAATAGAATACTACAATGAATTAAAGCTAAGAATTAGAAGAGGATTAAAAAAAGATGTATGAAATAGTACAAAGCAAAACTAAAATAAAAGACTTTTAGAAAAGATCCAGAAGAATGGAATATATACTATAACTACATAGGAGGAAAAAATGAAGAGCAAATAGACAAAGATTATCAATGAACTGAAAAAATTATGATACTGTATGTATTACAATTATGTTAACAGTAATAAAATAAATTTAGTTGGCTGCAGTGATGTTCAATGTTAAATTTTTAATAAAATGTTAAATTAAAAAAAACCTTTATGGATCACTGAAGTGTCAGGCAGTTGAGAAACATTACTTTAAGAAGTAAAAATCCTTAATTCTGTAAAATATTAGATTATTTAAACAAAGTTTAGAAGAGAAAAAAATTAAATATCTAGATTCTGAAAGGTCTGGATACCAATAGAAGAGACAAGAGAAGCCTTAAACACCAAAACCACCATTTACAGACTTTGACAATACCAATTCTAGTCAAAATACTATTGTTATCCCTATTAGAACATGAGCTCCTTAAAGGTGAGTATGGACAATGTTTTGCTTGTCTTTGTATCCCAGGTGCTTGACATACATTAGACACATAATAAAAGCTTGCTGAAGAGTGATTAACCAGCAGACCAGCAGAAATTAAGCACACAAATCACAAGAAACCTTTAATAAATAAAAGAATTATGGAGAAATTTTCATTAAACCTTAGTGTTTTTTGTTTATTTTGAACTTTTTATTCTCGCTTTACCCAAAGATACACAATCTGAATGATATCTTCCAGAATGTTAATATGTATGTTCTATATATTATGAAATATATCATTCTATTAGTCTCAGAATATATTATTAATATCTCCCATTCATACCACAACCGGTCATCTAACCCTGCTTTCAGTTGCAAATAACAATCTGCAATTGCCTATGGGTCAAAGTACAGAATTATCTTCAGGTCGTAAAAAAACAGGGCAGAAGGGCAAAAAAGTCCATGGGCTTTTGCCATGATTCTCTTTACTTCTGGTGTCATCTGATCAGCTAGAGACTCCTTGGAATTCCTGGACTCTGGATTTGGCCTGCCTATAAATAAACAATTGACACATTTTTCTTCCCTGCCTTAGCTGACTTCCAAAAACCTGACCTCTTCTTGACAGGCTGGGTCTATAAAACACCTGCCAAATTCTTGTCTAGCCAGACCCCTGGACAAAGATTTGGGGGATTTGGGGAACCTAGAGAGGTCCCATTGCTGCCTTTGTAGCAAGAATGATTCTCAGGGCCCTGAGAGCAACATGAACTTGCTTAGCCAATGTGAACTGCAGTGAAAATGCATCTCTTGGGCTGCCTACTCATGGTGGTCCTGAAAACTAGCATTTGAGTAATGGAAAAAGCATCAGGATGGGATGAGGAAGACAGGAGTCAGCATCTGTCTGAAACTGTTAGTCTGTCTGTAAAAAAAGGGGGGGATGATTGGAACCCTGGAGAGTTCACAGGGCAGCTGTTCTAGAAAGTGCTATAAAAATCCAAACTTCACCATTCGTTTCTGTTTCAAGGCAGGGACTGTTTTTGTTTGATTTGGTTTTTAAACCCTTACCAAGTATCAGTTCCAAAGCAGAAGAGCAGTAAGGGCTAGGCAATGGGGGTTAAATAACTTGGTAGGCAGTGTGTGAGGTCAAATTTGCACACACACACCCCGAGACCTCCCATCTCCAGGGCTGACTCTCCATCCACTGAGTCATCAAGCTGCCCCACAGGGACTGTTTTTTTTTTTCAAATTTGTATTTGCATCCCCAGCAATCACTTGTGCAGTCAGTCATCAAGCAATTATTAAGCATTTACAATGCACCAGACTCTGTGTTAAGCTCTGAGGAGACAAAAGAAAGGCAAAAAACAAAAAACCTCTAATGGGGAAAGATGAACATGAAACTAACTAGGTACATGCAAGAAAAATGCAGTGTAGATGAAAGGTAAACTCAGAAGGAACTCATTGCAGGTAAGACTAGGAAAAACACCTCCTGTCAAGGGGAGACTTGAGGCACACATTGAAAGAAGTCAAGGTTAGGTGGGAGAACAGTTCAGGCGCAGAGGACAGCCAATGAAAAGGCACGGAGGGTTCAGAGATGGTGCATTGTGGGTAAGAAACTAGTAAATTTGTATTGCTTTGTTGTTCTGTGTATGTATCTCTCTTCACATACACAAATGTTTTATATATACATATATAATATTTATAAACACACTTGATACATAAATATATCATCTTTATATATCAGATTCACATTTTAATTTATATTATAATCAATACATGTGTTTATTAAATATATTTTATATATTATATACATATATACATGTTTATAGGTTTAACATATTGTAATA
>NW_025372143.1:0-4737 GCF_016433145.1 Gracilinanus agilis | reverse complement strand
AGTAACAAAGTTTGTACAAAAACAGTCTGCAATAAATCTGTGACACACATTTCTACAAGTATATTTAGAAAATTCAAGGAAGTATAGATTCAAACTTAGACAGTTTATGTGGCAAAGAGGTAAGAGATCCTGGAAGCCATTTTGCTGGAGTCTTCAAGATGTTCTACTTAGGTGTGCTGTAGCTTTTTTGCAGGTTTCTTAGCAGATCCTTCAACCTGAGTTCAGTCTACCCTTGGCTTTTCAAACCAACACTTCAATTAGTTCTTCAGGAGATACTGTGAAGAAGCCGGAAGAAGGTGTCAGTTCCAGAATCTTTGAGTTTCAACTATGATAGAGACGAATGCTGAAGTCCCTGAAGGGCTTTGCTCCTTCATACCATTAAATTTTCAGGTATTTAGCTCGATTGTTCTTTGATCTTCACTGCCAAGTACTTGAATTTCTTGGGCACAAACTGTCTCAATGATTATAGAAAACTTGAAGGACATGTCCAAATTTCCTTTGTCCATCAGAACATGATTTTTATGCACTGGTCAATTCTGTACATTGAAGATTTTTCTTACACTTACTCTAAAGCTATCAATTTCTCATACATGTTTTATCACTTGGTCAAAGTGTCTAGGCTTGGGATTTAGACCTTCATTTTACTGAAGTTGGTAGGGGAGTCGACAGTCTCATTCATTTTCTCAACAATCCCCTACTCTTGGATACAAATGTAAATTACTTTGACATATTTTTACTTGTGTTAGATCCCGAGTTATTGTGGCTTTTAAAAAATTCTTCCATTCATTCAATATTAAAGATCTACCCTAGGTCCTAGATTCGCTTTTTTTTTTTTTCAGTTCCTTTGAGAGTTGTGAAGATGCTAGAATGACATTAAGGCTATCCAATAAAGCTTCATTCTCATCTCCTTTAATGGTCCAAGTAAAGCCCTTGCTAATGCATTTGACTACACTTTTCACAGAAAAGTCATAATTGGCAGGTATGGGCATTTTTAAAAGGACGTTTGTTGTAGAGGATGAGGGATTTTCCTGGGTCTCAGGATGACCTGGATTCAATTTCTGCCTATGACATACTTACTTCATCATCAATGGACATTTTCTTAAGCTCTCAGTGCCCTCAGGCAACTCTCTAAGACTATCAGCTAGAAATAAGTTGCCATCTTCATCAGTGAAGTAAGTTTCAACAATAGGACTTCCTTTTACTACTTAAATCACAGGAATCCACCTACGTATTTATTATAAGATTTATTAACTAATTATAACAAAGACAAATGGAAGCATAATTATTAGGGAAATTTTCCCCTTTTCATGAGCCTCTTCAGGGCATCTTTGATTTCTTTATTCCTGAGGCTATAGATCAGAGGGTTTAGCACGGGGATGAGGATGGTATAGAAGACAGACAAAACCTTGTCCAGATGTTTGGAATGGCCAGAGTTGGGACGCAGGTATACAGAGAGGGCAGAGCCAAAGAAGAGAGTAACAGCAGTCAGGTGGGAGGCACAGGTGTTGAAGGCTTTTGCCCTTCCCTTGGCTGAGGGCATTTTCAGGATAGTGACTGTGATATACACATAAGACATGATGATGAAGAGGAATGAGAATAATCCAATGCAAAGTGCTACCACAAATACCATTATTTGATTGATGAAAGGGTTAGAGCAGGACAGGGCTATGATCTGAGGTATATCACAGAAAAAGTGATTAATTATATTTGGCCCACAAAAATGGACATGGAAACCAGCTGTTGTATGGACTAAGCTACCGAGGCACCCAGCTACATAGGCCCCAACCACCAACTTTCCACAGACTGGCAGGTGCATGATGGTGGAATACTTCAGTGGGCTATAAATGGCCACATAACGATCATATGCCATGATAGCCAAAAGACAACATTCAGTCAGCCCCATCCAGGCCATAAAAAAATACTGAGTAGCACAGGCCAAGAAGGAAATTGTTTTTACTTCCAGAAAGAAGTCAGAGAGCATTTTTGGAGTAATAGAGGAAGAATAGCAGATGTCTATGAAAGATAGACAACTAAGGAAGAAATACATAGGGGAATGAAGATGGGGATCACTCCTGATGAGGATAATGAGGCCCAAGTTCCAAGTCAAAGTTGTGATATAGATTCCCAGGAATAGAACAAAGAAGATGACCTGCATCTCTGGTGGAGCTGAGATTCCTTGGAGGGTGAATATAGTTACAGAAGTTTGATTTCTTCCCATATTCATTGTTCTGTTGAGAGAAAAATGAGATAAGAAAAGTTTTGTAATTAACTCTTTACTCAGTGGCTCCTACTTGTCTCAACTGAAATACAAAATTCTCATCCTGACATTTAAATCCCTCCACAATCAAATCTTCTTCTCGCTTTTCACATCATTTATATTGTTTTTTTTTTCTGTTGCACTTAAATTGACCCTTATACCATTCCTACTTACATGACAATCTGTACCCTAATGCCATGTCTTTGACAACACTTATGCATATTGGAATCTCTATCTTACTTCAAACTATAATTCACCCTCAACAAGAGGTATTTTCAGATTCATCCTATTCTTCCTCTCTGGTTTCCTTATCCTACCACTGATCTTGCTTTGTCAACCTGACCTTATATTACACTCATCAACCATTGCCTTTCTTGCTATTCACATACCACTAAATAAAGTGGGAAAGATGATGAAATCAGGATGATTGTGTCCACCATAAATTTATGTTGCATCATATTAATTATGCCTTCATTGTGGTTTCCTCAATATGTTCTCCCTGGCCCTCACCATAGGAGCTTGCCCAAACATTATTTTTCCCCTTTCAAATCTTCCATAACTCCTTTCTTCCTCATTTAATCACCTGAAAACCTTACATCACATTTCATTGAAAAAATGATGTTATTAATCATACTTCTTCTCTCTTACTCCTTGTTATCTGATATGTAAGGAAGAAAAATAAAGAAAAGCTTTGCAAACAGAGAGTATACAGGAGAGTTTGCATAGAGGACTTGCTGCATGACACAGAAGTATAAGGACCTATTCTAGAGCGTGAGGATGATATAAGAATGAACACAGTTAGACAGTTGGGGGTCATTTGTCCTGTCCTTGGGACAGGTTGGAGGGGCATCTTCCTGTGGCTTATTCCAGTAAAAACCAAGTGGGAGTTTTGCCTACCTGTTCCTTGTGGAGCCAATTGTTTCTGTTCTGCTATCCTGGTATCTTGGTATGTTGTGTATTAGGAATGTTCATTTTAAAAATTAAGTATTAGAAACCATAAGATAGTTTGTTGCAAAAATGTATTTACTTAGAATAAGTAAGAAGCAACATAGGTAGATACTGTTAAATTTGTTACAATGATTAATGTCATACTTCAATGTATTCAAACCCCACACTCTCTTAGAAAAACTCTTTCCCAAACCTGGTTCTTAGCATAAGATAAGCACAGATAGATAGGACTTTAGATAAGATAGGATTTATCATTTTGGGAAGGTAGTTAGAGGGATAGGAATACATAAGTTTAGTTAAGCATAGAGCAGAAATCCAAAAATGAAGATCAGCAGGAAATTTACAGGTTGAGATTTCCATAAAACAAAATGGAATTTATGTTAAAAATCATTAATCTGGGATAATATGGATGCCACCTTGACTCACAGGGATGGCAGTTGAGAGATTTGGAATGTTCCCAGGTGCCGTGAGCCAGGGGCAAACATTGGTTGGCCCCCAACCCATAAATACCCACTAAGAATTACAGTTGGGAGGTCTCAGAACTCAGAGCTGGGACTTGAGCAAACTTCTTTTGGAGCAAGAACTGGTCAGAGGGAGGTGAAGGGTTGAAGAAGAAGAGGGAGGCCTGACCCTAAAACTGTATCCTGTGCTTGACTGAGAGAGCTAGTGAGCCATCAATAGTATTGGTAGTAGGGCTGTGAGAATACACAGATATTAATCCACATCTACATCAATAGCCTTCCCTGGAGGTTTCCAGGAAGATGGCAGCTTAGATGGAGTGAATCTTAAAACCTCCACACCCTTACACACTGAGATAGAAAACAATGAGCTTTAAGAAGAAAGAGGACCAAATCTAATAATGGGACAGAGCAGGGGGAACCCTGTTGCAGCATAACTAAAGAGGTACTCCAAAATAGGCTTCAATTCTTGAACTGTCCAGTCTGAGGGCATAGAAGGGGAATCCTCATGTGCTGTGCAGAGTCTCCAGCTGCCCAGGAAATCTCAGGGCTGGTGGGTGCACCAGTTGGGAGAGAGGGCCTTGCTGGCACTAGACTTGGGAAGTTAAACACAGGCACTGGAGAGGTGACTGGAAGAGAAAACCAGAGAAACACAGCAAAAATGCCTGGAAGATGGTGGCTTAGAGAGAGCCAAACCCCAGACCACAGACAGCTTGGCTTCCTCATACCAAGATAGAGAATACAGGTCTTCAAGAGGAAAGAAAACCAGATCAAACACAGTGGACAGTGCAGGGGGACCCCAGTGCTGGAGAGCTCAGTTCAGCTAAAATGCTCCTTCTTGTCCCCCCCATGTTTTTTTTGTTTCTTTGTTTCTTTGTTTTTCCCTCCCCTCAAGGGCAGATTAAACCTCAGGGTGGATTAAGCAGTAAAATTAATCCAATCAACACAGGATTAATCCCAACAATTGGACAGACAAGAAGTCTTCAGAGGGCAGAGAAAGTAACTACAAACCTCCATTGCCAGCTGAGGGAAGATATTTCATCAAAGATCATTAAATACATCTGCTCAAACTAG